>NW_026592510.1:1559971-1570274 GCF_907164565.1 Psammomys obesus | reverse complement strand
AAGGAAGGAAGGAAGGAAGGAAGGAAGGAAGGAAGGAAGGAAGGAAGGAAGGAAGATAGAAAGAGAGAAAGAGAGAAAGAGAGATAGACCAGAGCGGGAGAGGGAGAGAGGGAGGGAGGGAGATTTCGGTACAATTACGAAGTCACTATGCTGACCTTTCTAACTGTAACTTCTATAAAGACCTAATTCTATAGTTAGGTAAATTTCTCTAGGAAACAGTATCTAAGCTTAAAGACATTAATGTAGAAAATAAACAAATGTGTAAGTATACAAAACAATATATTATCATTGCTTTATATTTTATAATAACTAAAGCATTTTTAAAAGCATAATAACCTTGCTGGGTAACTAACTGCCTGTAACTCTAGCAGGTAGGGAAGCTAAAGCAGGAGGATCTGAAGTTTGAAGCCAGCTGGGGCCACAGAGCAAGATCCAGTGTCAAAAAACAAAACAAAAACAAAGAGTCAGGAATGTTTGCCTAGCACGACTGAAGCCCTGGTTAGTAAGCATACGCGACTCTTAACTGTTCTGCTCCTGAAATACGGAGAGACTCCTACTTGAATGGGATTCAAGCTGGAACAAAAAAAAATTATCAAACTACTGTAAAGGGTACCCGAGAGGTTCAATAAGCTCAATGAGGGCAGCAGCTGATACATGATGTTGACAAACCTGTCCCAAATTTGCTAAAGGGGTGTTTGGGATTCCCTGTGGCCTTTTCCAACTGGAAGAGTCTCCAGGCGTCGTTCATCACATTCTTCTCATGCTCCGAGTCAACTGCGTTCACCTCTCTGTCTTTACAACTTGCATCAAACAAAGGGCACAGGAAAAACTGGGCAAACCTAAAAACATGAAACAAAATTACCAACTGGAGAGCTCTGATTTTAAAAGAACAGCTTTTAAAATATTTTCGAAACCTATTAGATAATTAATAAGAATTCCATAAGATAAGAAGAAGTTAGGGTTGAGGACATAGCTCCAGAGATGGAATACTTGCTCAGAATGCACAAGACCCAGGAAAAAATTCAGGGCTGTGAGCGGTGGCACACACCTTTAATCCCAGCACTCAGGAGGCAGAGGTAGGCGCTAGAGGCCAGCCTAGTTACATGAGAGAGAGACAGAGACAGAGACAGAGAGAGCATTATTCTAAAAAAAGGAATATAATACAAAAGAAGTTCTAAGTAATAGAAGAAAAGTACAATATTGGATATATGTAAATGCAGGTGTTGATTTCTCCAGAGATGCTAAAATTAGTGAAAATATAAATATATTACCATCAGGATGTCAAAACTGACTTTAAGAGACAACTGTAGTCCCCTTAAGATTTGCAGAGTGACATGGCTATGAAATTTAAGCTTCTTCAGAAGGGGGAAGAAGCAGTTGAAAAAGAGTTAGCAGTGTGACTGTCAAATCTTAAATGTATAGCCAGTGGGATGGATCAGCATATAAGTGCTTGTCTTGTAAGCCTGACAACCTACGTTTGAGTTCAGGAACCCAGAGTAGAAAGAGCAAATTAAATCCCAAATGTTGTCCTCTGACCTCTGACCTTGCATCAAGGTATGTGTACATTCTCTACCTCCAATGCATGCATCAGGAACACACACAGACACACAGTAGCCAGTACACACACACACACACACACACATACACACACATACTACACCAGTACACACATCACATAGACACACACACGCATTTACACACTAACACACTTCCTTACACATATATCACACAGCTCACAATACACACATACAAATAATTTTTTAAATATTTTTTAAAACCTGAAATATACAGCCCACAGAGCAGTCTCATTAAAACTCAGATACCTCAGGACAAATTAAGTGACTGAATTTTAAAAGGTGTAATTTACATTTTAGAAAAACTTTAATTAACAGGAAAAAACAGGGCAATGAAAAACCTCAAGTATGTCACAGCAGTCTGACTAACTCATGATTATGAGCTCTTATGAAATAGTAAATAGTCTATGACTTTTATAACAAGCAGCAATTCAACAAATAACACGGTGTGCAGCTCTAACAAAAGCAACCAATATGCCTTTCGTGAGTCCACAGGACTACTCTTCCAGAAGTCCTGAGTTCAATTCCCAGCACCCACATCATCTATAACTGTAGTACTATGGTATCTGATGGTATACTCTTGCACATTCAGAAAAAACACCCATATACATACATAAGATACAAGTAAAGGTTCCTGCCACCAAGTCTGATGAGCTGAGTTCCATCCCCAGGACCCATATAGGGGAGGATGACAGGGGACTCCCACAAGCTGTCCTCTGAATTCGACATGCATCCTAAAACATGTGCATATACAGACAAAGCAAATACAGGTAATTTTAAAATTTTAAATGAAAAATTGCACTGTGAGCCTTTGCCACAAAAATGGGTGCTGGAACCAAATCCAGTTCGTTACAAGAGAAACAAGCATTCTTACTGCTGAGCCATCTCCCCAGGCCCTGTCAGAGGTCATTTTCTATCACATGCTAAAGATGCGAGGCCAGTTAGAATGAGAAGGGCTAGTGAGAACTTTAAAGGTCAATATAATATTTTATAGGCCCAAAGGCCAGTTTACAATCGTGTCATTATTTTCCTTCTACCACGAAGTAAATGCGTGGCATCTCTCATCACCTTTTCTGCTTTATAAAAGTGTGTGAGGGGGATGTGGGAGGCACATACACATACGTATATGCTAGCTCACACTCAGGTCAACCAGACTGGCGGCAAGGGCCGCCCCCCCACTGACCACCTACAATATCTTTGTGAAACTATAAAACGGTGACGTCATCTTTGCAAAAACAGTAATTACTATTTTTATTAATGTGAGTAACTGTACAAAGTTCAGTAAGTTGCAAGGCATTCAGTATTACCTGTCCAGGGCTCCTTCCAAATGTTCATGGGAAACATCAAAATAATAATTAGTATGTTCTCCACTAGTAAATGCATTGGAACTTCCAGCGTGTTCATTGAGAAACTGGCTGTATTCGTTTTCTTTAGGATATTTCTTGGTTCCCAAAAACAGCATATGTTCGCAAAAATGACTTAAGCCAGGAATATTTGGAGGATCTGACAATGAACCTGAAAGAGAAAATTCTGACATTCTTAACATGACAACATGAAGAAGGGTTAAGTGACGGTGCTCTGAAATGGCATTACTTAGAAAGCAAACAAGACCTAGACTCTAGTTCCTACCTGGACCTCACTTAGGGGGTTAACACTGGGCCTGTGTGATGTCCCTGGGGAGCCTGGTTTGAGGAGTAACGGTTTTTAATTTCCTGCTTGCTGCTGTTTTGAGATAGTCTCTCTATGTACCCCACGTTGGTCTTAAAAACTTGCAGTAATTCTCCTGCCTCCGACTCCCAGTTGCTAAAAAGTATGAGCCACACACGCAGCAAAGCTGTGAGACTTACACAGAATACTTCACTTCTCTTATTATTTATATATTCCTATCTTAGTCCCTCGAATACAAATTAGATATTTGCAGCCTGGTCTACATATTGAGTTCCAGGACAGCCAGGGCTACACAATAAAGACCCTGTCTGAAAAGCAAAACAAAACAAAAAAAGAAACCATTATTAGATACTTGCAAAGCACTTCATTAAATGTAAGCAGTAATTATTGTTCAATATTACCTTATTTCCCCAATATTAAAATGTCGTTGAATTAAAGCTTTTATTTAAAAAAAAAACACTAAAAGAAATATTTTTCCTATTAAGCAAATACATGTGTAGGAGATAACAGTACTAAAGTGACATTACATACAGAAGAAATGTGAACACAAGAATCTATAAAATTGCAACTAAATACACCAGAGAAAATAAAAACGAGCTTAAACAATGAATGGAATGAACTTCTTTGCTGCTAAATCACCTATGCTGGGAACCTAATAGGACCCTACTAGATGTGTTCCAGGCTAACCTAGGCTAATAGTGAGACTCAGAACATCACAAGCAGGCATGTCTATAATCCCAGCAGTTGAGAGGCAGGAGGATCATGCCAAATTTGAGAACAACAACAGCAACACAGTGAATTTTAGGTTGCTTGGGCTATAGAGTAAGGCCCTGCCCCAAAACAAAACCAAAACAAACAGCAAAATTATAAAAACAGTAAGAAAAAACAGAAATCTGATAACTATAGGGTTCTTACACCCAGCACCGCCTATCAAACGCTAATGCCATCGGTTCATCCACAAGAACAGACTGTACCTATGTGCACATCGAGAGCTGCTGATGACTTGTCTGTGGTTGGATCGCTGATGAGAAGCACTTTGATGCCATTGGCCAGCTCTAGTCCACGATATTCTCGTTTGTCTTCAGGAGACTTGACAATCTGGTCTTCTATTTTCTGGATGGCCGGATTATTCATTGTGCTGTACGTCTTTTTTTGGAAACTGGAAAGAAAAGGATATCTGTTAAGTAGTGACTGTGAAAGAAAGAAAAAAGAAAGAAAGAAAGAGTGGTGGTGGTTCATGTCTTTAATCCTAGCACTTGGGAGGCAGAGGCAGGTGGATCTCCGAGTTTGAGGCCAGCCTAGTCTACACATTGAGTTCTAGGTAGCCAAGGCTACATAGAAAAACCTTTTCTCAAAAACCGAAAGAACGAAAGAAAGGAAGAAAGGAAGGAACGAATGAAGGAAGGAAGGACATCAAGCTAATTCACATAACATCATCCAAAAACAGAAAACAAAACAAGACACCTGGCCATGGCTTCTGCTGCCGAGGCTGACCTGGCTCACACACAGCTCAGCCTGCTCTCCCACTGAGCCTGGAAGGAAATGCTTTATAGGCTACTTACAGGGTGTAGCCATCCCGCCTCTCCACCTCACCCTCTCCCAGAGGTAGTTGTTCTGTGGAGCCAGCTTTGTATGTAGAGTAACACGTCAGTGGGGACTTGACACAGGATGTGCTGGTCAGTGTGCTCCTACAATTGGGTTTTCAATGACCGGTAACTACTTTCGTACACCTTCAAAAGGTATCTCCCAGAGAGTAAGGTGAGATGTTGTTTAAGAATCTTTACTGAGTCAGTCAAATGCTCAGCCTGATAGATTCCACAATAAGGAGCTTCTGAGCCTCACACACGTACTCAGAACAACGCTGTAAAATATTCTAAAGCAAGACAAACAAGCTGCCTTATGAAAGCAAAAAAAGCCAAGACATGAAACAAATGAAAAGTCAGGAAGCTCCCAAGTGATTTTTGTAATCTGCTGAAGCACTGACTGCCAGGACAGGAACAGTCTAGACACCTTATCTTTCAAAGGGCTTCCTTGGGCAAGTCTCCCTTCTTCTCCAGGAAGGCTGGAGACAGTTAAAAAAAAAAAAAAAAAAGCCCCCAGCAACTGGGACCCTACAGGGTGTTTGTTGGGGCTGGTACAATGGAGGAATTTCAGATTTGGGGTTTTGCATAGGTTGATTTGATGTTGTTTTAAGGTAGTACAGATGGCACTTTTGTCTAGCTAGGAACTGCTTATGAACAAAACACTAGACCTCAAATAGTCACTAGTTCATATAACAAATCAGGTAAAGGCAAAACCACATCTGAAACTGCAGAGAAAAGAATGAACCCACATGGGTTCCCTGGCTTCTTACTTAGACAAAAGTAGGTCTTTAAAGACTGACAGCCAGCGCTGCTGATGTAGCTCAGAGGTTGAACACTATATGCATAAGGCCCTGGGCTAGATCATCCACACTAAGGCAATAAAAAACAGAGTACTGACCAACAGCCAGGCCTAAAAACGAACCACAGGGACCACAAATAGGCTAGCAATTACTTGGACAAAATATTGTGCTAAAACCTCACGACACGGTTTGCAAGATGACTCAGTGGCTACGCCCTTGCCACGTAGGCATGAGAACCGGGGTTCAGATCCTCAGAGCCCATGTAAATGTCAGGTGGGTGAGGCGGCTCACCTGTAATTCCAGCCTATGAAGGTGGAGCCTGGAGATTCCCAGATCAAGCCGGCTAGTCTGACTAGCCACATGGAAACTCTGGGTTCGGTGGACAGACCTCCTCACTTCATCCAGGAAGATTCCTGACATCAATCTCAGGCTTCCATACACACAGGCACACAGCTGCACGTTCACCCACATATACACATTGTGGTTACATACTTAATTATATATAATTTTAGAGAGAAAGCCATTCTGTTACAAACCAGGTTAGACTTTTCTCTTACTGCCTGAGGCTCCCCTTCACTAGCATGCCTGTGTCTACGCATGCTTTGCAGATGTGTGAATAAAAGCTGATAAACCAAAGAGACTTGCTATAACACAGTCTTATGTATCTTCTTTTCAGAAATGATATTTGGATTTTGTTTTTTCGTTTAAGATTTATTTATTATTTATGCAGCATACCAGAAGAGGGCACCAGATCTCACTATAGACTGTTACGAGCCACCATGTGGTTGCATGGGAATTGAACTCAGGACCTTTGGAAGAACAGCCAGTGTTCTTAACCTCTGAGCCATCTCTCCAGCCCTGATATTTGGATTTTGCTTGGTTGAGCTTTGTTTTGTTTTTGTAAAACAGGTTCTCTTTCCACAGCCCAGGCTATCCTCAGATTCACTAGCCTCTTATCCCAGTCTTCCAACAACTAAGACTACCACGCTCAACTGCTATTTGTAATCTTAAAGATCAATATTATAAGAGATACTAAATGTATAACGCTGCTTTTAAAAACCACATAATGCAGGGCTAGAGAAATGGCTCTGTGGTTAAGAACACTTGCTGCTCTTCTAGAAGACTCGGGTTTGGTTCCCAGAACCCACCTAGTGGCTCACGACTCCAGTTTCAATTGATAAGCCCTCTCTGGCCTCTGCAGACACTAGGCACACAAGTGGTGCACAGAGAACATGCGGAAAACGCACACAGACAAAACAAGCAAGAAGGTTAAGCCATAGCACGCTCGATACAGGCAGTGCCAAAACAGCATTGCCCTGCTGAGAATGCAAATGCCTTCCTTCAAACACCAAAATAAAGGCTGGAGAGATGGCTCAGCAGATGACGGTGCTCGCCACCAAAGCAACCAAGTTCAAACCATGGAAGCCTAGGAGCACACCAACCTCTGCCAGTTGCCCTCTGCCTCTCCATGTGCCCCTTAGCACACACTTACCCCTCACATACACACATGCAAAAAATGAATAAAATAAGGTGGAAAATGACTAAAGAAGATACTCAGTATCAACCTCTAGCATCTACACACACACACACACACACACACACGCACGCACGCACGCACGCACGCACGCACACGTTTTAGAGGGAAACAAGGGCAGTAATTTGGAAGTGAAGTAGCTGTTTTGAGAGTGAGGTTGTGTGTGTGTGTGACGGGGCTTCCTGTAGCTACCAGCCCAGGTAGCCTCACACTAGAACATGTAGCTGATGATGATACTGGATTCCTGATCGGTCGGTCCGGCTTTACCTCCCAAGTGCTAGGATTTCAGGCTGGCACCAACAAGTTCCACCATGCCCCAACGAAATGCCATTACTAACAGCTATTTCCTATGTTAGTAACCGTAAGGCAACTTTCTTGCCAAAGAAAGATGAAAATCTGCATACAAAGTCTAAAAAAGTCTTTGTGACAAAACACTTGCCTCTAAATAACAAAGAACTAGAGTTAAAGACTCCAAAAAAAGGGCACAAGTAAACTTAGGTAACAAGTCTAGGAAAGTTGATTCTCAAAAGACACATTTGTTTAAAAGTAGCAAATACCGTCAGTACATTGTTTCAAAAACTTGGAGTTCAACATAAAATCACCACTTAAAAGTGTTACTTTTTCCAGGCAGGAGTAGTGGCATACCCTACAATGTCAACACTCAAGGCTGAGGCTGGCAGTTCGAAAGACCAGCAGCCAGCAGCGGTTAGATACCAAGACTCCCCCAACTATGTCCCAAGACCCTCCCAAAAAATGCCCCTTTACCCCGCCCAACTCACCACCGGATCTCAAAAAGCCTAAACAAACAAAAGGAATTCAGGAGTTAGGAGTGTGGCTAAGCTGGAGGTGCCTTCCCTATCAGGCACAAGGACTCACTGCCCTGCTCTGGGGCGGGGTCGCGAAAAAACTAAATTCCAACTTAGTGGCAGCAAGACTCTATCAAAAAGAAAAGAGAAGACGCGTAATAGGGGAGAGAATACTCTTAACTATGCTATCAAATAACGGCCCCCAAAGGAAAATGTAAGAGGGGGAGGCAGGGAGATACTCACAGACATGAATTCCTTTAAGCCTAGAGCTTGGTGGTAGGCATGCCGATCTTTGTGACTTTGAGGCTAGCCTGATCTACATATGGAGTTCTGGGCCAGCCAGAGCTACATAGTAAGACACTGTCACAAAGCAAAACAAACAAATAAAGGTGGTAACAAGCAGCTCAGTGTGCATCAGGCCCCACGCCTCAGCCTGCCCGGCAAGCTTCCACCACAACAGAGCCAGGCTGCTAAGGCGGCCTTTCTTTAAGTGGGAGCCAAACCTAAAGGAATTTTACTTCCCCTACCATCATTTACACACAGCTTCTGCTACTTAACTAGCCCCAAGGCGTTCGCTTTAGGAGCTGCAAGGATTGTACGGTGATTTGAAACGGTGATGATGATGATGACCACACTTCCCTCTAATGCACGCCAGTTCAGAAGATGGATTCAGCTCACCTTAATGGCACCAACTGTCTAATTCTCTGGGAGGGTAAAAACATTAAAAGCGGGTAAGGAAGCACTTAAGCCTGTCAGCCCAGCTTTCGGGGAGTGGGCACCGGTTTTCAATTTCCCCTGTCCAGATTCAAATTTTGTTTTAAAAAAAAAAGTTTAAAATTTGCCAGGCACTTGGATTCCTAAAATCAACTAGACCAAAGCAGGATGAACAAGGGTTAGAGGCCAATCTGGGTTATCCTGTTTTAACCTGCACACACAGTAAGACAGAAAATGGGCAGAAGAGATGCAGAATTCCAGGAGACTAACAGTTCCAGGCCCAGCAAACACTATTTCTAGGTGACTGGAGTCCATCCCAGACATGGCTGTAAGCATTTGGACACTGAAGTTGTACCTAATTCACATCCTGGTGTAACTGAGAAGAAAGATGCAAACTTATTTTCTAGGTACACATTAAAACCAATTCAACTCCTTTTAGACATTTGTACACAGAATCAAGAATAGCTAAAAAACAAAAACAAAAACAAAAACAAAAACAAAACTTCCCAACTAGTAATGCTGTATATCAAATACCATGGCTTTCTGAGGAGTATTTTCAAGCAGTATTTCTAAGCAGTATTTTCAAAAGACCCATGTTCAGATGTTTTATTAGCAACTCTCCTCAGAGTTGGCTGTTACCTTCTGGAGAGCTGGGGAAACAACTGGGAATGCCTCCCCTGATGACGGATTCATCAACAGCCTGCCAGTCTGGGTACTTATATTTATACTCAGGGATCACATCTGTCTCAGCTTCCTCATCAGCGTAAGCCCTCAATAAGCCAGCTTCCCAGAGGTTTAGATGAGGGGCAAGTGTGAGCTCCCATGCTTTCCCAGGCATTTATTTGGTATTTTTAACTTGTCAAAGTCAAAATTGCAGGGATGTTGTCATCTGGTGGAAACTTCCTGTTATCGTCCAGCATTCTGGTAAACTGAGGCATGTTTAGAAATGACGTCCTTTGTGCTTCTTCAGAACTTAAAACGACTATGCTCACAAAAGAGCCAGCCATACTACTTCGTCCTCTGTAACTTGAGAGCTGGCACTGCCGGCTCCTCCTGGGAGCCAGGATAGATAGATGTAAAACATCAGAACCCACCAGAGCTACTCAGCCACATTCTGCAGTTTAACAATCTCTCCAGGTAAGCTGCGCTCGCTACCTTACCCTAGAAGCTGAAGCTCAGGGACTGTAAATCATTACCCAAAATCATTTCAGAGAAACTTACCATCACAACCCACACTCTACTAGTTTGGATCTCAGCCCACCCTCACATCCAACCAACATTTCAGGAGACCCATAAAGGCCTGGGCCAGGTACACATGATGTCCATCCATCCACTACAAAGATAAGAACACCAGAGTCCTGCTCTGCGGAACACGGGCCAAGCAGACAGGAAAACAATTCCTCTTTTATTTGGCAACAAGTTCGCCCAGCGGCGCAATGAAGTAGGGAAAAGCAGTAGTACCTAGTCCAGTTTAGGGGAAGAAAGAGAAGCCCGAAATCAAAGTAGAAGGAAGCCAAGCCTCCGAATAGGAAAAAAAGCAGGCAACCACAGAGACCCAGAAGCTCTTTTTAATAACATGTGTGTGTGTGTGTGTGTGTGTGTGTGTGTGTGTGTGTGTGTGTGT
>NW_026592510.1:1487063-1559961 GCF_907164565.1 Psammomys obesus | reverse complement strand
TGTGTGTGTGTGTGTGTGTGTGTGTGTGTGTGTGTGTGTGTGTGTGTGTGTAAGGGAAAAGACAGACAGCTTGAGGGAATTGATTCAGGCCCATGGGGTGGTGGTGGGCCTCTTTACCTGCCTGAGTTATCTTGCTGGCCTCAAGGGTATGCGGTCTGGGCAGCAGGTGGGTGTGTTGCACAGATTTATAAGGACAGATGTGATTTATAAGTACAGATGTACGCCTTGTGAAGTTTCTAATCTCTTTTAAATTGAATGTGATTTCACTGCTTTTAAAATCTTACTATGTAAACAATCTTTTATTTGGATGACCTTTTACAGTCTCTCTCATGTATCATTAAGTGTTCCACAGTCTGTTTAATAAGAGAATGGGACAGTCTGCTGTGCTTCTTGCTCTCTCTTCCCACCCCAGTTCCACTCCACAAGGTCTCGGTTAAAACCAATTTAGAAATAATGACCTGCAAATTTGAACAGGTAAGTGATCACGCTAATGGTTACATCTATAAATCAAAACCTCCCTCTCTGTGGGATCCACCCATTGACTCCCAAAACCATAAATGGAAACCAGATCTTCCAACACTCCTGCATGTATAGGGAGGACACAGAGTGGAGCACCCAGAGTCAGAGCCACGGCACAGAGCACCTGCTTCCTTCTGGAAGCAGAGCTCCTGCTAACATGGGGGAGTCTAAGATGCCGCAACATACGACTTTTGTCAGATCACCACAATTATCAAATAAGTGTTACTTGTCTTAAAACAACAGCAGCAAGTCTCAGGGTGCCATCTGTCCGTGGCTCTGCAGTCTTAGGGGTAGGTTTTCTCTGGGTCATAAAGAAGCTAGCTCATAAAAGCAGGGATAAATGAAGATCCTTTGGGCTAAGTCACATCTTCCCACAATTGGAATCTTTGAGCTTGTTCTAGGCAGAAGCTTAACTGTTCTCACTCTATGGCTTGGCCCTCTGGAAAGAGTTCGTGATTAACAACTGAAACCTTAAGTGATTTCGGGTGGCTAAGATTTAAATGAACCCTCTAGCAACGCCACTTTAAAGACCAGTTCTTTACCAGATTTGTACTCTGGGTGCCTGCTCATCAATAGCTGTTAATTCCCACCGTGAGCTGTTTAACAGGGAATACCTTCCAGGGTCTTTATAAAGAAAGGGGACTTAAAAAAAAATAGCTCAGTGGTTAGGAGCACATGGCTGTTCTTTAGAGGTCCTGAGTTCAACTTCCAGCATCCACACCGTGGCTCACAACCATCTGTAATGGGATCTGATTCCCTCCTCTGGTGTGCATGAAAGCAGAGCACTCATATACTTAGAATACATAAGTAAATCTTAAAAAAAAAAAAAAAAAGAAAGAAAAAGAGAAATCTTAAGCAAATGAACTAAACTTCCTTTTTGCAGGTATATCTCTAACCACAGGGTTTTTAAAAGATGTAGTTACAGGTGGAGGCAAGTGTCTTTCACAAGCACCCTTCTGCACAGTCTTGAGGTCATTACAGAATGTGAGGTAGACAGCACGGTACAAACCTGATCCCAGCAATCACTCCCATTTCTGGTGATTAAGGCGCTTGCCCAACTGCACTCAGTTGGGTAGTTGATTTGTGGCAAAGCAGGAATTGCAGAGAGAGAGGAAGCGTGGGAGGGGGAGGGGCTGAAGGTGGTACCTAAAACAATCATATTCGGCTTTCCTTGGCTCCCAGTTACCAGCCTCTCAGTCCTGCCTTGACCTCATTCTCCTTTTTAAAATTCCAAATAACAAAGCCAGGTGAGTCAAAACAACTGCTCCGAGAAAGCTTCCCGAACTCTACAGAGGCAGGCAGTGCTTGGATCCTACCAGAGCGTTCAGGCCAAGGGGCCAAGGGCATCCCTGAAGCGAACAACTGTCTCACAATGCACTCCCATGACAAAGCAAAGTATGGGCTGGGGATGGAGCCCAGCTGGTGGAGTGCTTGCCTACCAGGCCCTGAGCCCCAGGCTCAATCCCCAGCACCCAGGAGGTGCCCACAGGAGGATCAGAAGGTCAAGGTCATCTTCTGATTTGTAATGAGTACCAGGCAAACATGGAACACATGAGATCCTGTCTCATAAAAGGAAAATGTAACCAACACACGAGTCACAAAGAGCATATAAAGCTTTTTTTTTTTCCTAGTTGCAACAATGCTTGTCTTTTATGTCCATGGTGGACCTGTGATTTCAGCTTCTGTGTGCTGATGCCAACAAAACCATTTTTACATTCCAAAAGAATCCAACCTGTGTTATTTCTTTCTCTGAGGCAGTGATTGAGAAAGTTGGGCTCTTTCTAATTCCACTAACCATAGTGCAATAGGAATTAGGTGTGACTAGTCACCGAGTACATTTATGACACTGACCCAATTATGAAA
Organism: Psammomys obesus; assembly: GCF_907164565.1. Taxonomy (NCBI): domain Eukaryota; kingdom Metazoa; phylum Chordata; class Mammalia; order Rodentia; family Muridae; genus Psammomys; species Psammomys obesus. Next base: position 1,557,579 of record NW_026592510.1, on the reverse strand, counting down.
AAAATTATTATTATTAAATTCCCTTTTGGGAGAAGGTTTTTTTTTTTTAACAAAGTTTTCCCCTTTTTTCTGTTTAAAACTGTTTAAAAATCATTCTATTACAGCTGTTTAGTATGTAAGTTGTATTGCTATAATAAAGTATGTTTCTTTTTAGAAAAAAGAAAGGAAATGTACAGCAAAGAGATTGCAAAGAACCAGCTCTTGTATGAAAATAATTACTACATAGATATAACATGTTTGTATTTGACTGGCCTTTCTAAAGTATGCATGAACCCATGCAAACAGAAAAAAGAATCGAAATCACCCGGGTAAATAAAGAAGAGGTATTTAACTATATGAAACCAACAGTGTCTTTTAAAAGGAAGTCAGCAGGGGCTGGAAGCTGGCTCAGCTCTTAAGAGGGCACACTGCCTTTGCAGAGGGGGTTCAGGGCCCAGCACTCATGCCAGCTGGCTCCTACCACATGTAACCCCAGTTCCAAGGGATCCCATGCCTTCTTCTGGCCTCCAAGTGCACAATATTCATGTGCTAAACCCATACCCAGATACACATGTATACATAATAAGTTTTTAAAAAATTTTTCTTCATCTAAAAAAGAACATTTACAAAAACAAGAGCAATAATCTCATGCTGCAGAACAGGATACCATTTCTGTTCAGTTCTGTTCTGGTAATTCTAAACAGTGCAACAAAAGCAAGAAAAAGAAATGAAATACACAGCAAATAAATAAATAAATAAATAAATAAATAAATAAATAAATAAATAAATGAATGAATAAATAAATAGTGAGGTACCAGGACAATGCTAATAAAAAATACCAAGAATCCAACGATAACTTCCACCCCTACGGGAAATATAGTGGGTCGTGACAAACGGACACAGCTTCAGCTAGAACAGTAAATCACAAAATCACACTCCACATATGTTGAAGCACTACGGACTAAAATTGGAATTCCGGAGGCGCGAGCTCCGGGACTGAGCTGCAGAGTCCAGCTCCACACACCTTCTCCAGAAGAGTGTGCGGATTCTGAGTGCAGATTATGCTTGTCCCACACAGCGAGTGCTGCTGGGGAAAGGGTAATGTTAAGGTTTGGAGGACGGTATGAGGTTGATGCGGCAGATGAATGCTGCAAGGAGCTCCGCATTTCTAGCTGATTCTTCCCATAGATTCTCTAAACTTCCACTGCATAACTACCAAGATGGATAGAAGAAAATGACAGCAAAAATCAAGGATCAAAGAAGCTACATAGGGCACCGAGCACATACATCGCCGCAGAAAAACAAATCCATACAGCCATCTTGAAAAAACCACTCCTACAAGCATGGTGGTTCACCCCTACAATTTCAGTGCTGCAGAGTATAGGGCAGGAGGAATGCCAAGAGTTCAAGACTGACCTAGACTACAGAGTGAGACCCTGGATGAAAAAAAAAAGAAAAAAGAAGCAAAAATGATCACTAAATAATAATGTTGACACAGTAACCTAACAATTCTAGTACTGGAGATAAACACACACACATACACACACACACACACACACACACACACACACAATGCATTTTATTTCCATAGCACTAGCATAGTAGCACTATTTATAATATTCCAAATCACAGATGATAAAGCCCAGTGACTATTAAGTGACATACTGAGATTCAATCTCCCAACTGAATAACACATACCAGGGAGAGAACAAAGCACAGCAGTAAGGATGGGCCTCACGAATACGAGGTCAAGTGGAAGAGGCTGGATACAGGGATATCCAGCCTGTATTTGCCTGCGGAGCAAGCTCAAAAACAAATCAAGCTATCTGTTCAGCAGGAAGGCCATTTGCTTGGGGAGACACAGTCACTGAAAGGATCACAAGGAAGTCTTCCTGGTCATGTGCTGGTTAGGCAGGTATGTCCAGTTTGCAAAAACCACATCATGCTAAACAAAAGTGCTTTGGAAAACATCATAAAACACAGTAAAATAAAAATCAATTACTGACATTATAAATGCCAATTATCAAAGGTCATCCTGAAAGCCTTAATATTCTAATCCAAGAAGGCGCTGACACAATAGCCTAATAATTACTGTGACAGTTAGTCTAAGCCTTCCTGCTTGTGCCCTGTGACAACCAGCTCTGCCGATGCTATCTTGAACACAAGAAATAGGAAACCCAGCTGAGCTTGGTGTGGTGTCACAGGCCGGTAACCCCTGCACTAAGAGGCTGATACAAGCTGAAGGCCAGCACAGGATACACAACAAGACCTTGAGGGGAAGATACTGGGGCCCTAAGAATAGTGGTGCACATCTTTAATCCCAGTACTTGCTCAGGAGGCAGAGGCAGGTGGATGTTTTTGAGTCTGAAGCCAGCCTGGTCTACAAAAAAAGTTCCAGGACAGCCAGAACCTACATGGTGAGACTGTTCAAACAAGTAAACAACAATTTTAAAAAAGCAAGGGGGCCTATATAAGAACAGCATGAACACCACAGGAAAAGAAAGAATACTAAATATTTTAACTCATTGTCACTCATGGTTCAAAAACCAGCTTTTAGCAATTACTTATTTTAAACTCTAACTAAAGATTTAAAAATAACCAGGGGGTGGTGGTGCACGCCTTTAATCCCAATGCTCAGGAGGCAGAGGCAAGTGGATCTCTGTGAGTTCGAGACCAGCCTGATCTACAAAGTGAGTCCAGAACAGCCAAGACTACACTAGAGAAGCCCTGTCAGTAGGGAGGGGGAGGTTAAAAAAATAAGGGTGGGATATAGCTCAGTTGCAGAGTGTTCATCTACTATCTGCAAAGCCATAGGTTTAACTACCAGTATGAAAAAAGCAAACAAGCAAGACAAAAGACAAATCCTTGATATTCTCCAAAAACAACTGAGTGACAAACACTAAATATAATAAAAAGTAAAAGCTAAACTTATTATCATTGTTATTACTTAATAACATGGTCTTTCACTGAACCTGGTGACATCAGTTCAGCTAGGATGGTTGGCCAGTGAGCTCTAGGGACCAGCCTGTCTCTGCAATCCTATGAATGCTGGGATGAGGGACATGTGCTGCCCTTACATGGACGCTAGTGATCACCACTCAGGTCCCCATGCCAACACAGTAGGCCCTTTACTGCCTGAGCCTTCCCTCCAGCCTCCCAAATGATAATATTTTTAATAAATTCTCTCCTCAAATTTTCAACCTGTAGAGGCCAGAGAGACAGCTCAGCAGTTAAGAGTGGTTGCTGTGCTTCCAGGGGACCAGGGTTCAGTTCCCAGAGCCCACACAGTGGCTTACAAATGTCTGTAACTGCAGTTCTAAGATACCTGACATGTTCTCCTGGCCTCTGTAGGCACCGGGCACCAGGCAATGCACATGCACACATACGAGCAAAATACTCATACATATAAAATAAATATTTTTCAACCTTTATATCAGACAATCAGGACTTGAATCATACAGATTCAGCCAGGCAGAGGTGGTACACGCAGAAGTAGGGAGATCTCTTGAGTTGAAGGTCAGCATGGTCTACAGAGCGAGTTCCAAGACAGCCAGGGCTACACAGAGAAACCCTGTCTCAAAACAAAACAAAAAAAATATATTTATTTATTTATTTATTTATGGGTTGTTTTTTTTTTCCCCTGAGACAGGGTTTCTCTGTGTAGCCTTGGATGACCTAGACTTGCTTTGTTGACCAGGCTGGACTTGAACTCATTGAAATCTGTCTGCCTCTGCCTACAAGCATGCGTCACCATACCCAGCTTCAAATTCTTTATTTTTATAAGAACAGCATATAGTTACATTTCTTTAAATTCACACTTAACATGTATACACAGATTATCTTTCTTACAGGTGTTCCATGAACTCAAAACAGCTTGAAAACTGACGTCATACCGTTGGGGGATGGGCTTGTGCATCGTGTGATAAGATGCTGATTTATGTGCCCTGAGATCTGGCTGCAGTTGGACATGGGCATTGTCATTTCTTGATGAATCTCGGATCTCAATGGTGTGTAAAAATTGTTCTCCATCATCTCTGATTGGTTAATAAAGAGCTGAACAGCCAATAGCTGGGCACGAGAGTTTAGGGCTGGACTTCTGATTCCAGGTGAGAAGAGAGAAGGTCGAAGAAAAGGTCGCCATAAGGAGGTGGCCAAGAGGAGGAGGTCACCATGAGAAAGTCACCAGGAGGACAAAGATGGAGCAGGAACTGCCAAGGCAAGACTACATGGCACGTAGTGGGGCCTGTGGCTGGGAAATAGTCCAGACCAGTGTAGACAAGTTAGAGAAGTGGAGTCTGCCTGGCTACAGTGCTTTAAAGACTATTCATAAATTTAATAGGTCTCTGTGTCAGTATTTGGGAGCTAGAATGGGCACAGAAAAATTAATTTTACATCACAGTTTCTAAAGGTTAATCTAAATCAGCTATTGACCTGTAACTAATTCTCTCAGGACAGCCCTCTAAGAAAAGCCAATCATAAATGCTCACATTCTAAACAGAGGGTGTATCTTTTGTACACTATGTACATCCTGGTCATGACACAGGACAATCTGCATGTCTCAGATAATCCTGGTTACGAAAAATCTGCTGACCACATTTATCCTGCCTTAGTATTTAGTATTTAGCCTGCCTTATATTTCCTCAGATCTGGGACACTACTGGACTTTCCTGGAATGGGACTTTCTCACCTCCTCAAGAGTCAAATGAAATCTCAGTTGGGTTATCAAATTGACAGGGACCTGGTCCCTGCATCCTTCTTGGGCAGATTTCATAGGTTTTTCTCCACTAAAACACATTTAACTAGACTTCATTAGGGCGCCACCTGGCACATACAAGGCATCAACAAACGGCAGTCTCATTGTTAGAATCATCTTTGTCACTGTGGTCCTGTAGGGGTGAGATGCAAACAGACTGTCTCAGGAGCCACTGTTAGTACTGGCGCTCTTACTACGGGCTCACGCAAATTCCAGTCGTGTGCTGTCATCTCCAGAGGTCAAAACATCATCTGGCAGAGTATCAGTGAGGCGATACTTATAGTCAGTAGTGACAATTTCACCCCCTCCTGGGGACATTTGGCAATGCCTAGAGACCTTTTTGACTGCCACAAACCAAGAGTGCCGGGGCCAGGGGTACTGCTAAGCACCCTGCGGCGCACATGACAATTCCCAGGTAAAAAAGTACCTGGCTCACAATGTCAGCAATGCTGAGGAAGAAAAGCTCTCCTTTACAGTTTTGCTTAATCGCCCCCAAAATACAAAACGAGAATCATTATAACCAATTCAGTATGTTTAAGACCAGGAGACAGCCTCATCAAAATGCATAAACTGTCATAAACTCCAACCTACCTACAGCTAAACCTACAGCGGTGAACCTTAAAAAGGCGCACAGACCTCTTAGAAGCATGTGTGCTTTTCTAAGGATACACATCAACGAACATTAGATGGATCCTGGGAAATGAGACCTCAGAAGTTACAAACAGAGGCAAACAAACATTAAATAGAAGGATTAGGAACCAACTTCTGGCCAGACTTGGTGGTGTACACCTACAATCCCACTCAGGGAGCCTGAGACAGGTGGATTTCTATGAGTTCGAGGCCAGCCTGGTCTACAAAGTGAGTCCAGGAAAGCCAAGGCTACACAGAGACACCTTGTCTCAAAAAAGAAAAAAAAAAAAAAAAGGAACCAAATCCACACCAAGTACCACACTCTTAACCACTTCACTAATTTAACTGACCTACAGACTGCACAGTTCTAGAAGGATGGTTACTTCCGGGTAACAGGAGAGCAAGTCACCTTTACTCTTTGTACTTTTCTTTGTACATAATCTTCAAAGGGTCAAGCTTACTGGACTTGAAGGCACTATTCTCTGCTCTCACTGAATTTATATGGCCCAAACCGAACTTGTTTTTGCTAACCTGGACTGTCCATTCACAACAAGGCTACTTAACAGAGAAAAGAAGCAAGATACAAATGTTTCAAGGATACCCATTCTGCTCCCTGAATTGTGTAGACAGCATTCAGAGTCAGAACTTGTTCAGAGCTCTATTTTCAACCTTAAGGGTATTTAAAATAATATCAAGCCTTGTAATATCTACAACCCTCAGTGGAACAGGGACAGCACCTTCATCCTTTGCAGCCCAACAGGAGAGACAAAGTGTGGGTCAGCTGCAGAGATGCAAGCAAGGAGAACCTGCAAGAACAGCTGCGAATGACTGACAACGCTCCGAGGCTATGAATAAACAGGACAATCATTCACTGGCAGTGTGGAGTGACAGGAGCCTGATGAGCAACTCCACAGGATCAGCCGGCAGTGACGAGACAGGCATTGGTCACACGGAAGCAGGGTATAGTAAACGAGGGACATGTAGGACAATGAGAACCGGGGACCCCACAATCCAGGAAAGGAGTTACAAATATGCAAAAAATGACAGCCCCAAATAACCTTGTAATTCAATGACACTGTGTCAACTTGTAGCTTTCAATACATAGGCAGATACTGAAATAAGTACAGATGTAAACATGGCTGTATGTATATGTGCTTCTATTTACACATGTGAATAGGTATACATATGCATGTATATGAATAAACACATACAGACACATTTATCCATCCACATATTAGATATCTATTTGTTTGTAGACACAAATCTCCTGTCTGCGATCTGTCCACCAAGATGACCTGGGGCCCTGATTTTTCCCTCCCTAAATAGCAAAGAATGTCTTTTCTTTGGATTCTCCACTAAAAACAGCATGCTCCTTGGGGAAAATGCATGATTCCATGGCTACAATAAAAAAGTACAAATAAACCTGGGGACCAAAAAATAATAAAGTGTTAACAGAATGACGAGATATTCAAAGGACAGAAGGTAGCATTCAGATTGCCAATACCCATATCTGGGACAATTTAAGTATTACACTAAATAATGATAGTGATGAATTAAAACTAGCCAGGCATGGTGACACAAGCTGTCCTTGCAGCACAAACAAGAGAATCAGGAGCTCAAGGTCACCTTGGACACAACCAGTCTGGCACTAGCCTGGGCCACATAAGCCCTTGTCTCAGAAAACAAAAATGCCTAGACAGAAGCCTCCATGTGGGTCTGGAGAGACGTCTCGGTTGACAAAGCGTTTGCCATGCACTCATGAAGGCCTGTGTTCAGATCCCAAGCATCCACGTGAAAAAAATTGGGCATGGTAGCAATGCCTATAAGCCCGGGGTCGGAGAGGCAGAGGAGGGCCTGGAGCTGCCCAGCTACTCTTGGAGCGTGTGTGCTCTTCAGATTCAGTGAGAGATCCCATGTCAAGCACTAAGCTGAAGTGCAACAGAGGAAGACATCTTATGTCGTCCAGCCTCCACACTATGCGCGCACACATATGCACACACATGAACCTGTGCTCACACACAACACTGCTGTGTAGACAGCACATCAAAAATCTACACTGAACAATAACTAGCAGGGACAAAGCGGAGCATGGTGGCACATTCCGACAATGCCAGCACCCAGGAGGCTGAGGCAGGAGGGACAGAGACCAGGGGCAGGGCTGAGGAGAAGGGCTGGCAGGTAAAGGGCCTGCTGTGTAAGCGCGGAACCCCAGCACCCACCTAACAGCCGGGCATGGTGGTGCTCTTCTCTAACCTTAACACTGGGGAAAGGGGGAAGAGGGGCGACAGGTGGATCCTTAGAGCTCACTGGCCTGCCAGCCTAGCTGAATCACTAGAGCTCCACATTAACCGAAACTTTGTCTCAAAAAAAAAAAAAAAAAAAAGGAAGGTGATGAGCAATTAAGCAACATCACCTTTGGCCTCCACACAGGTACTCAGGATGGGACATGGACACACACACACACACACACTCTTTCTTTCTCTCTCTCTCACACACACACATGGCCAGCCTGGTCTACATATTGAGATTTTTGTCTCAAAAATAAACAAAGAAAACAAATTAATAATTTACTTTAAAAAAAAATGTGGGGCTGAGGAGATGGCTCAGAGGTTGAGAGCACTGGCTATTCTTTCAAAGGTCCTGAGTTCAATTCCCAGCAACCACATGGTGGCTCACAACCATCTATAGTGAGATCTTGTGGCCTCTTCTATTGTGCAGGTGTACATGCAGGCAGGACACTGTATACATAATAAATAAATCTTAAAACAAAACAAAACAAAAAAACAATGTATTTAAATAGTTTTAAAGTATTTCTCCAAAAGATAACAAGGGGGAAAAATAACTTTATAACAAAGAAGGGTGGGAGGAAATGCCAATGTGATAAAAGTATCAGTAGGGGCCTGCGAACTCCAGATACCATTTGCTAGCACACAAGGAGAACACTGACATCACCCCTGTGGCAGTCTCTCAGGAGGTGGAAAACCTACACTTAATCACCCAGAGAAATACGTAAAGGCAAACTGGGGACACTGTGTAAGGTGTGAACTCCAAAGACTGTGGAACTATTGTCTAAACTAAAATGATCCACAACAAAAGATAACGCTAATTCTGAGCTGAACGTCTTCACTGAAGATCTCTTTAAGAAATAACACAACTGGTAAATCTGAGGAAGACCTGATCTGAATGGCACTAGTGTACCAATGTTAGTTTTCTTACTCTTTCCTTCCCTCTCTTTTGCTTTTTGTTGTTCCTCTATTTTCAAGTTGAGAAATAATGATTATATATATTTGTAGGATAGGTCCAATACAATGTTTTCATATATGCATACACTGTGGAACAATTAAATGAATTAACATATCCATTGCCTCGTATTTTTATAATTTTTGTGGTAAAAGCATTCGATTTTTACTTCCTCAGCACTTTTGGAGCACATTATTTGTTATTATTGTTAACTATAGTCACCATTCTGAAAAACGGAACTGAAAAACTTATCTCTCAGCTGGGACTTAGCTCTGTGACATAGCACTTGACCCTGGGCTCGCTCTTTTGTCCCAGTGAAAGATGAGTTTTTAAAGGCCTGGGCCTTTTTTACAGTCCGCCTCGTACCTGTCCTTCCTCCTTCTCCACAACATCAGCACAGGTCCAGCTTTTCCCATGAAGCCCGTGTGCCCCGGAGCACCATATTCTCGGGACAGACTGTTCACCAACCCAGAGTTTACAGGCCTCCACAGGTTACACAATCTTGTAAACATCACCTGCGGCCTCTCCTCCTCCTTCCTCTATGGAATGTGCTCTTCACAAGAGCATGGAATCTTCTGCCAGTTCCAGAAGAACTCCCTGCCCCTGCACAGGAGCCACGATCAAAACCGCAGTCCTTCCCACCTGTGTGCTCCGTGCCTTCAGAGACAAAACTACCTTGGCATCCCACACTCAGCAACTTTGCAGCATCCTGAACCTTCACCACAGACAGGTCAGGATGTGGTTCTAGAACCATTTAAAATCGAGAGGTAGTAGAAAAGCAGCCAGCCAACCAGACAACTGTGTGACTGAGGAGCCAGCACCAACAGGGAAACTACGCCTCAACTCTTCCAGTGACTAAGAACCTGGTGAACACTGCTGGAAATTTTCCAATACAAGCTACTCTGTGTGGTGGCTTACACTTACAATCTAGTATTGGGAAGGCGGAGTCAGGAGGACTTCAGGTTTGAAAGTCAGCTGGGGTACTCTGTAAATTCAAGGCTAGGCACAACTACAAAGGAAGACTCTGACTCAGTAAAAATAAATAAAATAAACATCTAATTCAGAGCATCCAAAACTGAAACAACCCAACGTGGAGCAGCCCAGGACCCCAGACAGATACATTGCAGATGCTTAGTGGACGCCCACATGTGCTAAATAAGCACCAGGGATAGAGCAGAGGTGACCCTTGCTCCTCCTGAGCTCCTGCCCCAGTCAGAAATGCCCTGAAACCAGGTATCCTATAAAGCGAGGGGATCAGGCCCAAAGCTCACTATTGAACCCTGGGAGCATTCCTTAAAAACACCTAGCACCATGTATGGTTATAACCTAGAACCTCTGCTCCGATGTAGCCCATGGTAGCTCAGTATCCAAGTGGGTACCCTAGTAAGGGGAACAGGGACTATTTCTGACATGAACTCAATGGCAGGCTCTTTGACCCCCCCCCACCCCCACCTCCGGGAGGAGCATCCCTACTAGGCCACAGAGGACTTTGCAGTCAGTCCTGGAGATACCTAATAAACCAGGGTCAGATGAAAGGGAAGGAGGTCCTCCCCTATCAGTGGACATGAAAAGGGGCAGGGAGGAGATGAGGGAGGGAGGGTAGGATTGGGAGGGAATGAGGGAGTGGGATACAGCTAGGATACAAAGTTAATAAACTGTAACTAATCTTAAAAAAAAAAACAAACAAACAAAAAAACACATAGCACCTTGGCAGCTGGAATACGCAACAGCACAGAGAGAAATGGCAGAACTTAGAAACAGAAAGGCCTCACTACTTATCCCTCCCTCCCCCCTCTTCCTCTTCTAGTTTGTTTTGGGACACAGTATCATGGAGGCCAGGCTGGCCTACCCTCAAACTCCTGAGCCTCCTTCCCCCACCTCCTAATGCTGGGATTCCAGGTCGGTGTCACCACGCCCAGCAACTTTTTCTCATTATTATAAACATATAATACTGGCGTCCTTGCTTCTCCCTCACGTCCCCTCCTCCCACTCCTAACATGCCTTCTCCTAGGCTTTTCTTCTCCACTCGCTTTGTCCTTTAAGCCACCTGCAAAGTCCCTTATCCTCCTTGATCTTACTTCAGCCTGTTCTTTCCCAGATAACTCATTTTTCCAGACTTAATACCTCACTTTTTGTATTTCATAATAACTATGTCGGATCCCATGAAACTTGGCTTCTATCCCTTACTGTTTGCTGATGACCAACAAAATGGTCTTTTATCTTTTTTCAATATCCTGTTTCTCCTCAAAATCTTTTTGACTGAGCATATCTAACCATTCAACTTCTGATATCGTCCTCTGTCCTCCAAGCTCCCAAGCTCTCCAAACTTGCTTCCCCTGTATCTCTAAACACCAGCACTCCTTGAGGTCATGTCCCCTCTACATCTCTACATAAATATGTGAGGTATACCTATGTGTGTCCATCCTCTCAACTCTGTACCCAATCTAAGAAATCAGCTTACACAGCCTACCCAAAGGCTAGACATATTTCAAACGGTTCCAGCAAGTCTCTGCTTCATTATCAATTGCTTCAGACTCAGCACTTTGTATATATCCTTCCCAAAACTATATCCCCGATCAGACTTGCTAGTCTCTCCTGAGATGCCAAGCTACCTTCAGGGAAGTGATGTAAAACGGCTAATCCCTAAGATTCCCGAATTAGCCCAGCTGAACTCATACCTGGCGGAGCCACACCCACTGTGCATCGCTGAGCAGGGAGCATCAACCTCCGTACATAGAAACGGAGATTAACAGCACTACGCTCTCGCACAGTTCTTGTGGCCACTAAACGACATACAGAAATGCATAATGTACAAAAGGCACGCAATAAACATTAACCGCTAAGCCTTCATAGTGAACATTACCAAGAACAGCAGGGACCGTACAGATGGCTCTATTTCACCAACATCAGAGGTCAGTCTTACTTTAGGGGCTTCTACATCCATATCTGATCCTTAAGCAGAGGGAACTTAAGAAACCTCAACAGTAGCTCAGGGATCACCAACTTAACTTTGACCTTTTAACTGAACCCTTCCCCTACTACCTATGACCTGGACCTTCATTTTAATTCTCTTCCTAGGTGATTAATGACTGTTTAGTTCTGTCCACTACCTTGGGAATCCCTGTGTCGTTCATCTTCCTGAAGGCAAAAAGCCAGTCGCCTACGAGACTGTGCCACTGTGCCCCACTGCTGTACCTGACCAACCTGTTCTCTTGCTTGGCATGCCTTCAGAAAAACAGCTACCTGCCAGACAAGACCAGCATCTCACCTGGAGGGCCTTCTTCCCACAGGCTGCACCTCAGTCTCTGGTGTCTTCTCTGTTCTGATTGTCCCTCCTGCTCGAGGCTCACACAGCACTCATCTTAAAGGCATTAATTCTAAGACCTTGCGCCCCACCCTCCATGCCCAATCAGTCATTATAGGCTGCTGGATCTTCTTTCACACGTCACTCTAATGAGTGAGTGAGTGTGTGTGTGTGTGTGTGTGTGTGTGTGTGTGTGTGTGTGTGTGTGAAAGTAGCTGGGACTACAGGTGTGTGCCACTGTACCTAGTTTTATTCCTATTCATCCATCTCTGACTCTACCCCGCCCAGTACCAGGAATCAAGCTCACAGCCTCATGCATGGTAGGCAAGCCCAATACCAACTAAGATATGTCCCTAACCCCTATTTGCACCACTCTGGTGTCTACTGGACTTTCAAATTGTGTTTATGAAACTCAATGCGATTAATCATCTAAAAACATACCTTTCATATGTCACGTCATCACTGAAAAGTATGTGAGGCATTTTACTTCCTACAGGATAAAAATCACTGTCTCTTACTGATATTTGAGTTTTCTTGCTTCTTTTAGGCTCTGATAATCCCATGTCATCTACCTGTAAGTCTACCAACAATATTCTATTCATCCAAATTTTATAATTTGATCAAATTTCATGTTCTCAGTGAAACCCTTCCTGATGTCACAGGTAGAGGAGTGCTATCAGCAGAGGGTAAACAGTATGAATGAGTTAGGCAAAAGTGAGCCAAGAAAGTGACTACAATGGAAACAGATTATTTTGTAAACAAAATCAGAGAGGTGGGGACAGGCCAGATTCCATAGGAGCTTTTTGGACACTGTAGAGACTATGTTTTTAAATCTTAGTAAATAACAGGTCAATTGAAAGATTTTTTTTTTTTTTGTAATAAAGAGGTGAAGTGACTTAGATTTCAAAAAAAGATGCTATAGTGGGTGGCAAGACTTGTGTAGAGAACCAAGTTCAAACACAATGAGGCCATATAAGAGGCAATTCTATTCATCAGAGTGACTCAGAATATTGCAGATGAGGGGGCAGAAGTGATCAGAATTAAGATGCACATGCTGAGCAGATATGTGTTTTAAGAAAGAAGTCAAGGATGGGTAAGTTATTAGCTTAAACAAGTTGGAGAAGGCAAGGGATGGATCAGTGGTAAAGAACATGCCTAGCATGTTCAAGGTCATAGACTTAATTTCCAGTATTACAAGAAAACAAGCAACCACAAAACTTAGTTTTAAAAAAATACAAAATCAGGGCTGGGGCAATAGTTCAATGGGTAAATAGTTCAATGCAAACATGAGGGCCTGAGTTCAAATCCTAATGGAGATAGAAAACAGAGCCAGGGAATTCCAGAAAGCTTATGAGCTAGCCTGGAGTACACAGTGGCAGTCAACAAAAAGAGACCCTGCCTCAAACATGGTAAAAGGTACAGACTGACACTCAAGCTGTTCTCTGACCTTCACATATTCATTATGGCATATGTGCATGTTAAAGCACAGCACTGAAATAACAGACTTTATGGGGGGAGAATATTAGGGTTGGGAATGTAGGAAAGAAGACAGAGGTAAGGGTGTAGGAATAGGAGATAGAGATGGGGTGTAGGAGGAGAAGATAGAGATGGGGTATAGGAGGAGACAGAGGTAGGGTGTAGGAGGAGATAGAGATGGGGTGTAGGAGGAGATAGAGATAGGGTATAGGAAGAGGAGATAGAGATGGAGTGTAGAAGGAAATAGAGATGGGGTATAGGAGATAGAGATGGGGTGTAAGAGGTGATAGAGATGGGGTGTAGGAGGAGATAGAGATGGAGTGTAGGAGGAGGAGACAGAGATGGGGTGGAGGAGGAGGAGACAGAGATGGGGTGGAGGAGGAGACAGAGATGGGGTGGAGGAGGAGACAGGGCTGGTGGTATAGTGCAGTTTCAGAGCACTTGTCTAGCATATACAAGGCACTGGGTTCAAATGCTAATATTAGCAAAAGCTATTGAGATAGTTTTTGGACACATTAAGTTTAAAATACATATCGAGGTGCTGGAGAGATGGCTTATTAGTTAAGACTGGCTGCTCTTTCACAGGACCTAGGTTCAATTCCCAGTACCTACATGACAGCTTACAACTCTTTTGTCTCTCCAGTCCCAAGAGATCTGTATGTGTGGGACCTAGAACGTACATATATACATGGTATGCAAACATACATGCAAGCAAAACAGTCATACATATAAAAACAAATGAACATATACATATTTACATATATGTACATACATGTATACATATCCATATATCACACTATACACAAAGACATTGTTGAGTGAGGTTTATTACCTAATCTGAAATTCCGAGGACTAGTCTGAGTAGCAACAGGCTTAGCTCACAGAATCTCTGTAACCATGTAAGTCTGCTGCAGCAATGTCTCTTACAGAATGCATGTAGCCAGATGCCTTGATGTGCTGAAGAGACTGGGGACTGTTCATTTCCGTTAACTTAAACAGGTACATGTGGCTCCACAAAGTCCTCTAACCTCCATGTGAGCACTCTGACAAATATATGCTCGCCTCCCATACACACCATATCATAAATGATTTTTCCAAGGCAGATTGACTCCCATAAAGGAAAGAAGAACAGATATTCCAGAACTAGAAATGAGCAGGTTATTTACCATAAACAACCAACAGGTTAAGTTTAACTAGAGAGTGGAGATGTAGCTCAGCTGGTAACATGTTTTTCTATCATGTATGAAGTCCTGGGTTCGCTCCCCCACACCACATAAACTGAGCATGGTAACGTGACTCTGTAATCTCAAGAGATGGAGGATTGGAAGTCCAAAATCATCCTCAACTACACAGAGTTTGAGGATAGCTTAGGATACACGAGACCCCATCTCAAACAAACCAAAAAACCCAGAAAAATGTTTGAACTTGTGCTGGCCCAGTATTTCACACCCAGTGTCCTGGGAGATGGAAAGACAACTGCCAATGTGAAGTCTATCTGTGCGACATGGCAAGACACTAACTCAAAAAAAAAAAAACAAAAAAAAAAAAAGTAGTTTGGACTTGAGTTGTTAATAGTGATACATGCCTATAATTCTCGCACTCCAGAGCCTGAGGCAGGAGGATCTCAATTTCAATGCCAGCCCCTGTGCTATACAGCAGGAAAAAAAAAATTTTTTTTTTAATTAGTAGAGAACCACTGGTGGTATCTAAACAGCACAATGGCACAGGAAAAGTGGCACAGTGATAGGATTAATCTGACAATAAGGATCAGTTTGTAGAGAATTAGACTGTGACTTGTGGTCCCTGAAAAAACACATCTGCACTCAGGATTGCACACTGACTGATTTATTGTGGTAAGCGGTTATGGGACTTGGACCATTAAAGACAGAAAGCCAAAATTCCCCTGGCCTGTCTGTAGTCCTCTTAACGGCCATTCATCACCATGTGTGTGTCTGACTATCAGTAAAACCCTTGGAATGTTTCAACAGCCCACTAGCTTCCACCAAAGCTAGGGAGGTGGTCAGACAGCATCAAAGCCCGTATGAAGATTTCTCCAGTTTGCTGTGACCAGCTGCCTGATATCTCAATGCATTTGTTAACTACACCGCTCTGTGCCTTTCTCTTACGCTGTGACTATAAAAGGTCATGTTAGCTGTGGTGCTTACCTATACAAGGTGGCTTACCTGTAATCTAGCACTTGGGAGGCTGAGAGGGAGGGTCATCGTGAACCTGAAAACAGCCTAAGCTACACAGTGAGCTCTAGGCCAGACTAAGGTATGGAATTAGACGATGTCTCAAAACAAAAAAAAAACAAAACAAAACAAAAAAAAAAACAACTTTTCTTTGTATGTTAACAAAAACTTTTCCTAAAATATAGACAAACTTTTAATAGGCAAAGAAAAGAAGCAGTTCTTTGAATAAGAGTAAAGTTTTTGTTTTAATTAATTAATTAGTTAACTAATTAATTAATTTAGGAGCAGGGTCTCACTTTTATCTCAGGTTACCTCAAACTCCTGATCCTCTGCCTCTCAAGTGCTGAGAGTACAGACACGGCATCACAGCAAGGCAGCTCACAACCACCTTTTTTGGCCTCCAAAGACACTGCACTCACATGCACACACACACACACACACACACACACACACACACACACACATATACATATACATACATTAAAAATGAAAAATACCAGGCATGGCGACAGCCCTTGGGAGCCAAGGGAAGGAGGATCTCTATAAATTTAAGGCCAGCCTGGGCTACATAGTGAGTTCCAGGACAGCAAGAGCTACATAGTGAGACCTTGTATCGATCGATCAATAGATAGATAGGCAGACAAATAGATATATAGACAGACAAATAGACAGAGATAGATAGATAGATAGATAGATAGATAGATAGATAGATAGATAGAATGAATAAATATTACAGTAAAAATAGATCTCTTTTTAAAAACTGAAGAGTTTTGTGGGGTCAGCTAGATAGCTCGGAGTGTAAAAGCATTTGATACACAGCCTGGGGCCCTGAGTTTGACTTCCAGAACCCCATATATAAAGGTACAAGGAGGGGGGGAACCCTTAAATCCTTTTTAAATAAATTAAAAGAAGCAATAAAACACAAAAGTGGAGATGTTTAATAAAATATCAAAGGCAAAGGAATATAATTATCATTATTTGTGACTGAAAACTCCTTGGGGACAGGACTTATGACCAGTTATTCCTGCAACCCTCAGAGTGCTGAGCATAGTGAGCAATCACAACAATACAGATGCTCAATTAATGAGCACAAATAATGGCCAAACAGACCAGAAAACAGGAAGGGCAGACAAAAGGCCCTAGTCAAGTTCCAGGGCCCACCACACCTAGGAGAACTACCACTATGAAAGGAAAGTGTTCTAGCCTTGGCAGTCTGGCTGGGAAATAAACTGATTCTCTGGGTGTGTGTTTAGGAAATATAAAATACGAGCAATTTTTATATGAGAAAGGGAATCAATTTTATGAAACTCATACCAAGGACTCCCCACTTCTACCTCACACACTGGTGAGATTGCTATGTACCCTAATTTTTGAGGCAGATGAGCAGAACACAACTTTTATTCTGCAGGCTGATGGTGAAGAAACTCAAGGATACCCTGCCCTTTTAAACTATTAAAAGGCATTGTTTGGTTAAAAGCAGTTTAAAACCTGAATCACTTCCCAATACTTTGTGTTTTATAGGCAAGCACTTTACCTCCAACTGAGCTACACTTCCAGCCCTAGAGGGTCTGAATAGCTTAGCAGTCAGTCAATTTAGAGTGGTACACTACAGTTTCCTAAGCATGTAAAATAGAGAAACACAAAGTAGAGCCAACAGAAAGGTTGACTGACACCCTCTCACACGTGGTCGCTGAGGATAGGGAATCACTTCTAGGTTCCCCAAGAGTTAGGATAATTCCAGAGCCCCGATATCCACTACAACTGTATAGAGAACTACTTTTTATTTATTCATTTTTATTTGTTTAAAATTTTCTGCTGAGTATGGTGGCCACGTCTTTGTTTTGTTTGTTTGTTTTCCAAGACATGGTTTCTCTGTGTTGCCCTGGCTGTCCTGGACTCTATTTGTAGACCAGGCTGGCCTCAAGCTCAGAGAGATCTGCCTGCCTCTGCCTCCCTGAGTGCTGGGATTAAAGGTGTGCACTACCACGTCTGATCCAATAACATTTTTAAAATAAAATAAAACTAAGATGAGAATATATGGCAGCTTCAGACATTAGTAATTCCCTTCCTAAAACTATGCTCTAGTCTCTTTGATTAGGTCTGAATTTTCCATAACTTCAGTCACCCATTTTTATGTATAGCTTCTCTGAATAATTGCTCTCATTCTTTAAGTTTTGAGCCTTCTGAATTTCCTTCTCCGAGATCCTTATCTATATATCAGTGTTCTGCTGACTGCATGCCAGAAGAGGGGACCAGATCTCATTACAGACGGTTGTGAGCCAGCATGTGGTTGCTGGGAATTGAACTCAGGACCTTTGGAAGAGCAGCCAGTGCTCTTAACCTCTGAGCCATCTCCCCAGCCTGTTTGTTTCTTCAAGACAAGGTTTATCTGTGTAACAAGCCCTTGCTGTCCTGTACTTGCTTTGTAGACCAAGCTGGCCTAGAACTCAGAGATCCAACTGCCTCTCAGACCCTGCTTATCTTCAAGTTCTGATTCATCAATAAAAGGTAACAGCAATAGGAGAAAATCTAACTATCAGTAAAATGCACAAAGTCATGCATAGTGGTGCATGACTATCATTAATCTCCCTACTACTTAGGAGGTAGAGGCTAGAAAAAAACATAGCCTGGGCTACAAGAGGCCTTTTCTCAAGAATAAATAAATTGAAGCCTGGCAAGAAGGCTCATTAAATTAAGAGAACTTGCTGCTCTTCCAAAGGACCTGAGTTCAGTTCCCAGAACCAATGTCTGGCAGCTCACAAACCACCTGCCCACAGCTCCAGGGGATCTGACCTCCTCTTCTGGCTTCCATAAGCACTGTAGTCATGTTCACAAGCCCGCATACACTCACACAAGCACACACACACACACAGACACAGAGTCATACACAGGCACAGAGACATACACAGGCACACACACACACACACTGGCTAGAAAGATGGCTCAGTTGTTACTAAGAGTGCTTGTTGCAGGGCTGGAGGAATAGCTCAGTGGTTGAGCACTGGCTGCTCTTCCAGAGGACCTGGGTTCAATTCCCAGCCCCCACATGTCAATTCACAGCGGTCTGTAACGCTAGTTCTAGGAGATCTAACACCCTCATACAGACATAAAACACCAATGCACATGAAGTGTTTGCTGCTCTTGCAGAGGACCCACGTCTGATTCCCAGCACCACATGGGAATTTACAACCAGCCATACCTCCAGTTCCATGGGATCTGGTGCCCTCTTCTGGCCTCTGTAGGCATACATGTAGGCAAAACACTCATACACATAAAATAAAATAAAACCCTAAATTTTAAGAAATAAAAATAAAATGTTCAAAAATAATTAAGACTTAATAAATTAAATGAAATAAAATGTGTAGCACTATGCTACATCTCTTATTTAATTTTCATTTTATTTATTCATTTTATTGCATGTATGCTCTGCTTTCATGATATATGCGGACCATCTGTGTGTTTCTCCTGGAGGCCAAAAGAGGGCATTAGATCCCCTGGAACTGGAGTTAAGGATGGTTGTGAACCACTTTGTGGGTGTGGAAAATTGCTCTGCATGAGCAACAAGTACTCTTAACCTCTGAGGCATGTTTCCAGCCTCAGGGAGGATCTCTGCGCTTTCAAGGGCAGCCTGGTGTACACAGTGAGGGCCTGTCTCAAAGCAACAACAAAACAATAACTACTTAACTGCAGCAGGAGAAGGAGGTAGAATATACAAACCACCCAGCTCCAAAAACCATAAAACAGATGCTCCCTTTGAAAGTACAAATTTTAGCTCAGCATGGGAGCATGCTTATAACCCCAGAAGAACCAAGATCACCACAAACTTGAGGCAAGCCTGGTTTATGTGAAGACCTTGTCTCACAAACACAAACATGCCCAGCCCTGGTTCTTTCATTCCCTAGTACTGCGTAAACAAAGTATGGTGGGATATGCCTGTAATTCCAGAACCTAGAGATGGAGGTAGGAGGATGAGGAGTTCTACGTCATCCTTCGCTGGACTACGCAGGACTACATCAGGTCCTGTCTTAAAAAAAAAGAAATGCTGGATGTTGTTTATAATCCAGCACTTCAGAGGTTGAGACAAGAGGATCCCAAGTTTAAAACCAATATGAGCTATGTAATAATAATTCACCTCAATTTTTTTTTTTTTTTTTTTAATTCTAGAAGCCCGTGGATAGTGGTGCACGACCGTGTATTTCCAAGAACCGGGGAAGCCTAGGAGGTGCCTTATCTATGCTCACCACACCCGCTTCTCTGTACTCCCGGGGATTCTTTTCCACACTGTGATGGCTTTTATGATGTAGTAGGAAATCATGGGAGGGAAAACAAGTTCCATAAATTCCTCATGGCCACCGGTCCCGCTCGATAAAACAACCCTGCTGCCTTCCTAGCCCAGGCGGGAAAGACTAAGCCCGGCAGGCAAGTTTCTCTGCTCTGCCCTCTGTTCCCTTCCATCCTACACACATCTTTATGTCTAGCCCATCGCCAAACCTCCCAGCTCCCACCCCATCAACTTTGGGGAGGAAGAGAAAGGGGTGCTCGGGACGGAACCTAGGGCTTCACACGGTGAGAGATGCGACAGCTGTGCCACTGAGCTATCCCCGCGGCCCTTCGATCTCTGATTTTTAAAGAGCGGCTCCCTAGGTTACCTAGGCTGACCTAGAACTCCCTCTGCAGGCCGTGCTTTGCAATCCTCTTGCCTAAACCTCCCAAGACACTGGGATTAACAAAGCGGGTGCAACACCAGGCCTGCCCCCAATCCAAAAGTCTTAGTGAGACCCTATCTAATATCCACCATTATTCAAAGATTCCGGGGGTAGGCTAGGGAGGATCCCAGCTACAATTCAAGGCCCGGGGTAGCATTTGTGCCTTCTTGGTTCCCCCAGGGAAATTCCCTAAAGCTTCAACTAATCTATTCACTGTCCTCCCAACAAACTAACAGCATACCTGGTCTGGATTACAGCCACACAAACCCAGATTCCATGACCTCTGTCATTACTTCAAAGATCTCTCTGAATCCCCTAACCCATCTCTGCCTCTCCCTGCCCATTCTGCCCATTGTCAAGCGCATCGCTTGTCAAACGGGTTCCAGACAAATCAAAGTTGCTTGGAAGGCAGATCACACACGGACAAAGCCCATCACAGTGCGCTGCATTCGGCGGGTCCAAAATATTGGTAAGATCAGGAGGGCTTTCAAATAATGATCCGAGTAGAGCAAGGTAATACTGCCTGTCTCTCCGGATTCACGGTAAAAGTGCCTTACGCCTTTATTACGAGACTGAAAACGTGTTGTATACACAGCGCCGAGTAAAGTGGAGGGAGCACGCCACTAACTGCAAAAGCGTGCATCCTAAGCCTGGTTTCGCCATAATCTCTGCAACTGTAGGAGAAATCCCTAAAATCTCTCTGATCCTCTGTTGTTTTAAGTGTGAAACAAGACAGATGCTGTGCTGAATCCTCCCAACGTATCTTTTAGCTCCCAAATCTCCCTGTCTTCTCACTCCTGACAAGGCAGTCAAACTTTTACGGTTCCCAACGCTCACTGCCCTGGTCCAGCAAACTCGGTCCCCTCGGGGACTGCGCAGCGGGGCGAGAGGCGGTGACTCACGACTCATCGGATCCCCTCCCCTCCCGGCCCCGGGGCCCGCCTCAGGTGGCCGGCCGCTCACGGCGGACAGCCCTAGAGTGCTCCGGACTGCCTCTGGGGGGCCCGCGCCACCCTGCACTTGTGGCGTTCGCCCAGCGATCGCAAGAGGCAGCGTCCTCGTCCGCCCTCCCCGCCAGGCCCGATCCTCTCCAGCCTCCCCGGGGACGGCCTCGGCGCGGCGGTCCACGCACCCGGCGGGCCGGACTGGCAGCGTGAGGGGCGGCGGCGGCGCTAAGTGCTGAATCACCACTTTGCAGCAGCACAGCACAGCCACGGTGACCCGCGGGCCGCGTGGGCCTGGACGCTCGGGGCGCTTACCCACACAGTCGCTTCGCCGGCGGCGGCCGGGCGCGGAGGATGAAGCGCAAGGTGCTGGGCAGCGCGGGGTGCAGCAGCCACGCGAGCCCGTTCCGCATACCCCGGCGCAGCGGCTCCGATCTCGCCGAACGCTTCCTTTTGGCGCTGGGAGCCGGCCCTGCGCATTGCGCATGCCCAGTCCGCCGCGCCGCGCCGCCCCTAGGGAGCCTGAGACCGCTCTCCGCGCCGGGTTTTACTTCGAGCCGGGAGGGAGGGCACAGCCGCAGCCCGGGGCCGGGGCCGCCTGGCAGGTGGGTCACGGTTTTAGCCTCCTCGCGGTGTCGGAGGCCCCGCAGCCCGTCCTCCGTAGGCCGGCAGGGCCCAGCCGGCTCCGCCGCGGCGCGCCGCCGAGGCCGAGGGTGGCCGAGCCTTGGCGCGGTGAGGGCGCACACAGCGATTTGTCCCCAGGCAGGATCGCGGCCCAGCAGGTGTTGGAACGGAGTCCTCCCCGGCGGCCGCCTCACGGAACCGTATCCGCAGCGGGCGCTGGGCCCGCGGGCTCCCTCTAGAGCGCGGAAGGAACGTGGACAGCGGAAGGACGGACGCGAGGGGACCTGTCGAGTTGGGGAGTAGGGACGGTTCAGGTCTCGGGGGATCCACGGGCCTGAGCAAATACGGCGTCTGTAGATTTTCAAATCCAGAACCGGAAATCTGTTTTTGAGACGGGACCTCGTGTCGCTAGGCAGGCCTCTACTCTGTGACCGAGGATGACCTTGAGCTTCCGACCCCCCAAGTGCTGGCATTACGGGTGTGCGGTGTGCTCCGCGCACCAGCACAGAGCGGGAAACCACTGCTACCTAGAACTGCCACTTATTCGGTGGACCTAGGTTGTCACTTTTTTTCCCCGGAGACCTGCGCTCACTATGGAGCCCTGGCTGTCCTGGAACTCCCCTGTGTAAACCAGGCTGTCCTCAAAAGGTCATTACTTTTTAAAGACATGACCTTTCTCCCTGGTGACCTTCTTAGTACTTTGCGTCCTCAGATAGCCCAAAAGTGGATATGAATCGGAATTTCTGTTACATTTTACACAGATCAGGATGAGGGAAGTCCTTAAATGGTTTAGGGTGATGATTCTGCAGCCTAACTACTTTTAGCTGTCTGATGTATCGAATCAAACAATGTAGCCAACAAGCACAGAGTTCTGACCCCTATTATCGCTAAAAATGAAAATCAGTAGAAATTGGTGCTCTCTGAGATATCCTGTGCCATGAAAAACCGTGTGTGGAGGGCTGCAGACTGATGGGCAAAAGGATTTTACCAAGACCAGAGTGAACCAGCGAACAGTTACTAAAATACACTGCAGAGGCTGGGGTAACGCTTGGTTGGCATAGCGCTTCCTCAGCGTGCACAAAGCCCTGGGCTGGATCCCTAACACTGCGGTAAAGCCTTGGGTGGCGGCGCATGCCTACAATCCCAGCACTTGGACAGCAGAGACGAGAGGATCAGAAGTTCAAGATAATCCTTGACAATTTACTGAGTTAGCCAAATATACATGAAACCCTGTCACCAAGAAAAAAAAAAAAAAAAAAAAAGAGGAGAGAGGGTGTAGTGGGAGAGCCAGCAAGATAGCTCTGTGGGTAAAGGTGCTTGCTGTACTAGCCTGCTGATGTGAGTTCAATCCCTAGGACCCAAGTAAAGGTGTAAGGAGATAACTGATTCCACAAAGTTGTATGTATGTATGTGTATATATATGTATGTGTGTATATATATATACTATTTTTTTTTAAGCCCAGAGCCCTCAGGAACATTATAAATCTCAAGGAGTCAGCCTCCTGATAATCTGAGCCTGCTTCTTAATGTGTAGAACTCATACTGTGGTGTCAAGACATCCTAAGACAAATTGCAGCTAGGTCTTATTCTGGTTGACTTTGATGAGGTAGCAATCCTGCCTGCTGTGAAGCCAGCAGCATTGCTCTGAACCAGTTCTATTCTGAGGCAGTGGGAGCCTCATTCTGGGGGCTAGAATAGCTCAGGGCAGTCATGAGTCCTGGAATAGTGTCCACATCCCTCTTTCCCAATAAAAGTTAAACAGAGCTTGACGGAGGTATGTCTTCTGAAATTTCTTTATAACTGAACAGAGTGTTGCAGACCCTGTGTGTCATTGCTCGTCATGCAAGGAGCACAAGAGTGAAGGACATCTCCAGAAGCATTTGGAAAAAGAAGGATGATGTAGCTATCTAAGACTAGAGTTAAGATGGTGACATCAGATCAAAACATCCTCAGTGGTAGCAGGCATTAGTGTCCTTGATAATGGTTGATATCCCTAAGAAAGCACCATCAGGGCCTGAAAGGCCTACAATCTAGATGAGACCAATAGTACCAGAAGGTTACGTAAGCAGGGGCCAGAGACACAAAGGAAACTTTAAAAGAGGAAAGGCCTGGGGGTAGCATGATCGGTACAATGCTTCTCTAGTGTGGATGAGTTCCTCGGTTTGATTCCTAGCACTACAGAAAAGTAGGTATGGTGGTAATTGCATGTAATCCCAGAACTCAGAAGGTAGGGGCAGGAAGATCAAAAGTTCAAGATCATTCTTGACTACACACTGAGTTTGAGGCCGGCCTAGGATACAAAAATAAAAAAATGAAAAAAAACTTTCTCAAAAATTGAATGAATGGCTGGTTGGATGGAGAAGGGAGAAAATCAAGAAAGAGGTTGTGAGAGTCCAGGCCATCTGGAGAAGCTACCTAGGAGTTGTCCCAACCATGGGGGCTAGAGTACATTTTATAAAGACCCCAAATTTTTTCCAGATTTTGTTTTTATATTTCATTATGTATATGGAAGAGAGGGTATGTGTAATAAATGCAAGTGCCTTCAGAGGTCAGAGGTATTGGAGTTACAGATGGCTCTGAGCTACCCCCACAGGAATACAGTAGTATGTACTTATAATTGCTGAATCATCTCTCCAGCTCTCAAGCCTTGAGTATTTTAATTTAGTGATTGGTTGGGGTGGGTAGTTGAGTTTTTCCTCTACTTTTCCAGAAGAGTCATCCCAGAAGTATCAAGTTTTATAAAGGGTAGCTCACATGCCTCCTGCTGTAAAGTAATCACATCTCAGACCCTCTGATTTGAAGGAGCCTTCTTGCTGATAAGTTGAGGCTTCCTTGTGCCCCCAGAGTGGCTACTGGT
This sequence comes from Psammomys obesus, assembly GCF_907164565.1. Taxonomy (NCBI): domain Eukaryota; kingdom Metazoa; phylum Chordata; class Mammalia; order Rodentia; family Muridae; genus Psammomys; species Psammomys obesus. The sequence continues at coordinate 1,532,874 of NW_026592510.1, read as the reverse complement.
ACCTTATAGGTAGATTGTCTACTAGATATTTTTTAAAGATTTATTTTTATGTATATGAGTGCTCTATGTGCATGTACACCTGAAGGCCAGAAGAGAGCATTAGATCCTGTTATAGATGGTTGTGAGCCACCATGTGGTTCCTGGGAATTGAACTCAGGATCTCTGGAAGAGCAGACAGTGCTCTTAACTGCAGAGCCATCTCTACAGATGAAATTATCATTTTCCAAAAAGTCTTTCTTAGAATAGAACAAAAAAAAAAAATCTGAGTATTGGCCAGAGTTATCAACTAATAGTTGATAACAGAATAGTTATCTGTTCTAATAGTCAATTGTTTGTAGGCAGTAATCCTAATTTTAGAATATTGGGCATTTGGGATTTGGTTTTTGCTGCAGTTTGGAGCAAGGGTGTGAAGGCAAGTCTGCCTTTTTCAGAAAGAAGTCTAGGTTGTAAAAAGCATCAGAAGATGGGCAGTCTGATACACTGGCAACCTGGGCATCAGTAATGGCAGTCAGCGTTGTACAGCAGGCCCATCACTCGGTGGGGAGGAACAACACACACTGGTTCCCTGGAAAAAGTAGTAGCTCGTCTCCTTTAGGCATATTCCAGTGGCTGGCACAAGACCTAGCCATGTCAGTAGCTGGGAAGGATGGAAGGATCCAAGATTCTCCATTGAAATTTTTTGGCCTGGCACCAGGGAAGAAGTCATCAATATAGATTTCTGAATAGTGGATCAATTCAGAGGTGCCTGACAGCCCAGATCCCCAAAATCAAGAGAAAAGTGGGGTCACACTTGGTTATAGATGGAACTACAATTACATTTTTGAACATTTATCTCCTCTCTTTTCTGTCTCTGTCTCTCTGTCTCTCTGTCTCTCTGTCTCTCTCTCTCTCTCTCTCTCTCTCTCTCTCGTGTGTGTGTGTGTGTGTGTGTGTGTGTGTGTGTGTGTGTGTGTATGCACATCTGTGGATGAAGGTCAGAAGATAACTTGAGGGAATCAGCTCTCCCTCCACCCTGCAAGTCCTGGCAATCAAATCCAGGTCATCAGTTTTGGCAGCAAACAACCTCACCTGGAGACCTATCCCACACGCCCACAGTTATGTTTAACAGAATGTCAACGGGCTCTCTCACTGTTAAGTGTTTACCTTTGGTATTATTAAAGGGCCAAAAGTAATGATTAAGAAGTTTATGTTTTAACACTGTTGTCTGCGCATAAGTTGACAGAAGAACTAGAGAAAGTATCAAAATACTGTTTAGCATATGGCTTCCATCCAGAAATGCCAGTGTCGGAGTCCCATAAAAAGAAATTTTGAAGCCAGGTGGTGGTGGCACACTCCTTTAATGCCAGCACTCAGGAGGCAGAGGCAGGCAGATCTCTAGCTGGAGGCCAGCCTGGTGTACAGAGTGAGTTCAGGATGGTCAAGGCTATACAGAAAAAAACCCTGTTCTGGAAAAACCAAAGAAGGAAAGAAGAAAAGAAAGAATGAAAGGAAGGAAGAAAAAAACATTTGATTGCATAAGTTTAGGTGTGTAGGACTGCAGATAACAGTCCATTCCATATGAAGGGAACAGAAGGCAGCCTTTCTGACCAAGGGCTGGGCCTGGCACATACTTTTTGTCAGACTTGGCAGCTACCCTACCTGGCAGCTGAGGGTTTCATCCTGTTCAGTTGTGTTTGACTGTAGAGTAGGTGGTATTGAGGAATCCTGAATATTGGCCAGAGTTATCACCTAGGTGTTCTGAGACCGGGGGCTAGGCTTAGGAAGCCAGCTCCACACTATCAAATTCTCTGCTGGTTAGATCAGATTGCTAATTACTGCTGTTTATGGCTGGGGGAGGGAATGAGAGATATCAGAATGGGGAGAAACAGACAACACAGCAGGGAAGTCACGACCATTCAAAGACTTAAAATCTTAGCCAGCAAAGCTGTGAACACTAGGAGAGAAATATCTTAAGACAGGTTCCATGAGTTATAGCAAGGTCATGCTTAGGAGATGTTATAGCTTTGCCCATAAAATCTGAGGAAGACACTTATCTTATTTTTTTTTTTTTAGATTTATTTTTTATAGTTTTCTGCCTGCATGCCAGAAGTGGGTGCCAGATCTCATTATAGAGGGTTATGAGGCATCATGTGGTTGCTGGAATTGAACTCAGGACCTTTAGGAGGAACAGTCAGTGCTCTTAACCTCTGAGCCATCTCTCCAGGCCCAACACTTATCTTAGAGGAAGGAGAGCAAAATGACAGTGAGTAGAGAAATAAGGACAGATGGTATCACAGGATGATTTTGGGGAGATAGCTAAGGAGTTTAACAGTGACTGTTAGGATAAGAAGAAACCCTAGAGCCAGTACAGGACACCAGTAATGTTGGGGTAAAGGAGTAAAGCGGAGGGTCATAACTCAAGGTAACCTAAGTCTAGGAATAGTTTAAGAATTCTCCCTAAGGCCAGGCATGGTGGTACACACCTTTAATCTCAGCACTCAGATAGGGGCAGGTGAATCTTTGAGTTTAAGGCCAGCCTGGTTTACACAGAATTACAAGTCAGCCAAGGCTACATTGTGAGAACCTGTTTCAAAATTAATTAGTTAGCCGGAGGAGATGGCTACAGTGATTGTTGAACAAACCTAAGAAACTGAACTTAGATCCCAGCACCCAAGTCAAAAGGCAGGCAGGCATGGTGGTACATGCCTGTAACCCCGGTGCTGCCAGAGTGCAGGGTGAAAGAGGGGGAAAGATACATACCTGGAGCTCACTGGCCAGCCAGTTTAGCTACATCAAGGCTAAGTCAGAGATGCTAGTTCTCTGGAACTGGCTGGCCGGCTAGCGTAGCCAGAACAGCAAGCTCCATCCTCAGTGAGTAATCTTGTCTCAAAACAAACAGAAGCATGACTGAGGAAGACACCCACTGGGCCTCTGGTCTTCCTACATCTACAGTTCCCTGGAGAAACAGTGCAATCCTGAGGGAATAGGAGGAGAAAGCTTGTAAAATTACATCAGAGAATTCAGAAAGGCAAGTGAAAACAAAACCTTAGCTATTACAGTAGGCAGGTCTTAGAGGTTTATGAAGTTGTGTGTTTGACCTAGGTCTCATCCAAATAACAGGCAGAGGTGTTTGTTGTTGTTGGTGGTGGTTTGCTTGTTGTTTGTTTGTTTGTTTGTTTGAGACAGTTTCTCTGTGTAGCCTTGGCTGTCCTGGACTTGCTCTGTAGACCAGACTGACTTTGAACTCACAGCGATCTGCCTGCCTCTGCCTCCGGAGTGCTGAGACTAAAGGCTACACCACCATACCCAGCTCAGACAGAGATATTAAGTGACTCATAGTCTGCTTGGGCTTCTGTGGGTAGCCAGTTCTAACCCTGGGCAAAGGAACCTATGGTGACATGGCCTATAACTTGATGACAGCTGAAGATTGGGACAGGTGTGCTAGAGGAAGGGTGGACTGTGAGGAACTTCAAGAGTGCTGAGATGGAGCTGGGCATGGTACACATGCCTGTAATCCCAGCACTTGAAGGTAGAGGCAGGAAGATCAAGAGCTTGAGGTCCTTGGTTATGTAGCAAGTTCAAGGCCAACCTGGGCTATATAGACCAAAAAAGGGGAAAGTAGAGAGATGGATTTGGAGGGATGGCTCAGCAGTTAAGAAAGCTTACTACCCTGGCAGAGGACCTAGGTTGCTTCTGCTCCTACATCAGGCAGCATAAGATTGCCTTCCACCTTTAATGATGATTAATTTTTTTTGCATATTGTGTATTGATTTGAGTCCAACCTCTGGAGTCTCCATGTTCTTTCCAATCAAAAGGAAGGGTAGCTTCTGAAGCTGGTAGCCCTTTAGAGAGGCCTGTGTTCCCCTGGATCCTGGCTGGCATTAGAGATTAAGGGCTGAAATATGGCTTGGCCATTTAGCCCTTTTGTACTCCTCTGAGTAAGCATCTAAGGTTTGGCTCTTGAACACCCAAAAAGCACACTTACCAGTCTTAAGAAGCATGGAATAGAACTGGGAGTGGAGGCACATGCCTGTAATCCCAGTACTTGGGGAGACAGAGATAGGAGGAGCTCTGTGAGTCTGAGACCAGCCTGGTCTACAAAGGGAGTCCAGGACAGCCAGGGCTACAAAGTTTGGCAAAAATAAATATATTTTTAGATAAATCCTGATTTTGTTAACAGTTTCCTGGAGTAGCTAAAGTCTGACAAATGTAGCAGATAATATGAGTAATTACTTTGACTAGAAGATTCTGTCCTTAAGGCAACGTTTGGGAATGTTACCAATAGTAGGTCGGCCTCTTGAGAGCCTCCACATTTTAAATAGGACTGGGTTTTAGTTGTATATCAGTGCACTGACTTTGACCATAGAAATTTTAATTACCGTTAATTGTTGTATTTATGCCCTTTTAAAGCTTGTTTCCTTTTTATTTATTTATGTACTTATTTATGCTTGTGTGTGAGTGTGCTCGCGCCCGTGCTCATGTGGGCACATACTGGCCACAGCACTCATGTGGAAGATGGAGGAGAAGCTGAAGGAGTCATGTCTCCTACCAGGTAGGTTCTGAGAATCCAACTCTTGTCCTCTGGTTTAGAAATAAATGTCTTTACACCTGACCCATCTCACCAGACTCTATTTATTTATTTTTTGAGAACAAGTCTGACATTGGCCAGGCTAGTTTTAAATTCTGTAGCCAAGAATGACCTTGAGCTTTTGGTCCTCTTTCTGTTTCCCAGGTGCTAGGAGCACAGGTGAGTGCTAGCCCATCCAACTTGAACAAAATCTTATTTTGCTATACAATAAGCCTTCATTCTCTGGAAGTACTCCCCATTTTCAACATTGCTTGCAAAGGACCTAAATGTCACAAGACAAAGTAGCAACAAAAATTTTACCAAATCATCAAAAGAAAGTTGAACCTGTTTCCTTTACGACATGACGTAACAGCCTGCGGTCACGTGTGCACTTGTGCGCTACTGCCATTGCTGCTTGGTTTTCCTTTTTGTTTTTTTCCCTGACGCATTTGGGTGTTTTGCCTGCAAGGGTGTCTGTGGTACCTACAGAGGCCAGAAGAGGGTGCCGGATCCCCCAAAACTTAGCGATAGATGTTTGTGAGGTGGCATGTGGGTGCTGGGGATCAAACTCTGGGTGTTCTGCTGCTCCACCTCTTGGGTTTTTTAAGCTCTTCTTTTTTCACCAGAGAGTTACAGAGTATAACATGTTGGTAAGAATTGGCCAAGGTAACAAATGTGCAGAGCTGTCTTAGTATAGCACAGGCAGAGGGAGCTAAAGGGCAGAGAGCCACAAATCTTTAGACATTAACCTGCAGTTGCAGTTTGGGATATAAGAATGGAGTCCCCCCTGGAGAACTGGAGAACAGCAAATGATTAACGTTCTCTGGAGTCCAGTGATGACAGGCTGAAGGCCGAGCACTTGTATTTGGGGTAGGTCATGTATGGGGAAAGGATGTGTACCCAGGTGGTGTCACGGGCTCCATTAGGCACCTCACAAAGGGGCTGCGTATTCCCTGGCTTCCTTACCTGAAGTAACTGGGTAAGTATTTGAGGGAGAAGGTATGATGAGCAAGATGGAGAGCTCTTCAAGGAGAGAGGCAGGGATAGAAAGAGAAATTACACAAAAATATAATTCTTGCTGGGTGGTAGTGCTGCACACCTTTAATCCCAGCACTTGGGAGGCAGAGGCAGGTGGATCTCTGTGAGTTCAAGGCCAGCCTGGTCTATACAGTGAGTTCTGGGATAGCCAGGGCTACACAGAAAAACCCTGTCTCAAAAAGCAGTAATATATATATATATATATTTATTCATATATATGTATGTATGGTTTGAAAGTCGATTTTATACCATTTTTGAGACTACCTGCCAGAAATGAGTCATAAGGAACGGAGGGCTTAAGACCCTTTGTGGTCCCTACCAGAGATGCAGTACCAGCTCCAAAGAAACCCCCAGTGGGTAGCAGACACCCCCACAATCAGAAGTGCGACCTGGTCTCACTGCACTGCTTCAGCTGAGGCATGCTCAAGGTCAGAGAAACTCTTGACTTACAGAAGTGAAAACTGGTTTCATTCCAAACCCAAACTAATCTGGTCAGTAAGGCCAGGGTGATCTTGAAGGGAAACTCACAAATCAGAACTGACCACTGAGCAGTTGAGAGCAGTGGGAAACTTAGCTTCCTGGAGAAAGCAAAACAAATGCCTACCTATAGTCTCTCAGGCCAGGACTGTGGTGAGGAGAAAGAGCCAGCGGTGCTAACTAACGCTTTCAGACAAATGCTGTGCTCCCTCCTGCTCAGGAGAGTGATGGCAGAACATGGTGGAATTCAAAAAGAAGAATCAGGTGGGACGAGGAAGATGGAGCCCTCATCATATGTGTGGATTTGCCCTGGGCAGGTTGTCAGTGACAAGCATGCCACAGAGAAAAGTAAAAAGGGTCCCAGGAGGAAGGCAATGTGGTACCTTACCTTATCAACTGTAGAGGGCCATCACTTTCTCTCACCCCTTCCAGGTTCCACCAAAGGCTCGCTGACCAGGGCTCCTTAGTGTCTACCTCAGAGAGCACTGGGAGACGTGGTCACAATCTGCCACTCTTCCATGTAGCCCTAGGCAGACGCCATCAGCTGCCTCCAAACTGCTCAGCCAGCCACAGTAGGCACAAAAGTAAGACGTGACTAAGAGGGACTCCCTAGATGGGCCACCAAAATGCTTATATAAAACAGCATATAGAAGGTCAGGGACAAGGGTGAGTCAAAAAGAAATGATGGGGAACAAAATAATCAAAGAGAAGATCGACTACAACACTCTAGGAAGGGAAAGTTGCTAGGTGTGGTCAGAGGAAACACCTGTGCGGAGCTTGTGTCTGGATGGCTGGACTGCTATCTTTTGATGAGTAATAAACTTTGTGGTGTGAGTTACTTTATTTACTGCTATTGCTGTAGTGTTTATTATTACTCTGTACTGTTTTTTTCTTCTGGGGACTGGCTGTATTCAAGAATATAGCTCACTAGGGGCTAGACTCCAGATCATCTGGGCCTACTCATCGACTTATGGAATTTTCTACGTTAGGATGAGGACACCCTAAGACAGATAGCTGCTGGAACTTATGTATTCAGCTCTTTTTGATAAGGGTTCTGTTCTGAGGCAATGACTGCCTTGCTTTGATCTCAGCCTTCCCCCAAGGCAGTTAAGAACCTCATTCCAAGGCTAGACTGGCTCAATACAGCTGTCTGTCTTAGAACAATGTCCATACTCAGGGATCTGCTTCACAATGCACTTAAATCCTAATGGCGAAAAACATCTGCAAACCACTTGATAATAACTGTTAAGTGTGCGATTTAAAAAAATCTTTTAAAATTAAAAAAATTGTTTGTGTGTGTGTGTGTATGCTAGGTGCATGCTACAGTGCATGCGTAGACAACACGGTAGCCTTCTCTCGTCTTCCACACTCGTGTGAGTTCTGCTTATTGCACTCAGGTCATCGGGAGTTCCGCCCTCGCACAGGGACCTGGGTTTGGTTCCCCACAGAGTAACTAGCTGTTTCTTTCTTAGCACTCCCAACCTGGGTACCTGTGCAAACAAGGGGCCTGAAGTCTAAACTTCATTGGCATTGTCATAAGCTGTACTAGCTGGCGGAAATGGATGCCGGAAATGGATGCATTACATAAGAAGCACAATGTTGACAGGTTCAATAAAGGTTATGGATTAAAAAAAAGAAAAACAACAGCTTTTGAAGCTCCACTGTGGATCTGGTACACACACAACTTTCATTAATCTTGGCTTTACTCCCCGTCACCAGAGGGGTATTCCTCACCAGAGATGAAGAGCAGCATTGGTCAAAGCAGTTGTAGTTTTAGCCAGGGGTGGGGCTGGTGCACAAAGTCACCCTTAGCTACTTGGTGAGTTTGAAGCCAGCCTGAACTACATATGACCATGCTGTTCCGGGAGTTTGAATGCCATGGGACCTTTCTTGGCTCAGCTGTAAATTGACTCAGGCTTCTAAGGTACTGAACACTCAGCAGTCAGTAAAGGGCAACCTGGGACAGTGGACACAAGTTCCTCATCTCACACCGATGAAGATGAAAGACATGAAGTCTTAAAGGAGTATGCAAGAAAGAAAGTAGGATTTCTAAAGATTTATGGAAAAGGGAGAAATATCAAAAAAATTTCTGAGTATGTGGAGATGGGTCCCAGAGAAGAAAAAGCCATGAAGTTCCTTTGGCTAGGGTTTTCATAGGCTCTGGCAGAACCTTGGCAAAGGCTGAGGTCATTGCTATGAGATTGGCTAGTTTCCCTGGCTTTTGTGGGCTAAACCAATGGAGGGCCCACACACTCTCTGCATGTCCCTTAGTGCGATGGGGGAGATGACTGTGCACTGTTCTCGTACTGCTCCCCAGGAAATGGTGATGAGTTGCCCTCTGTGCAGCTCTGACTTCAGCTTTGTCAGTCACTGACTCTGACACTCTGCTCCCGGTTGGTCACTTAGCCGTTGTTACTGCCCTTGACCCAACAGGTATCTGGCTTGCTGTTGCTCTCTTTGTTTCTCATGGCTACAGAAAGTAGCTGTTGTTAGCTAACTACTTATTACGAGATACTCTGGGATCCCTTTCCTGAGATAGGTAGGACTTTCCTAGAAGCTGTCTTTACTCAATCCTAACAATTAGCTGCAATCTGAAGGAAAAAATATATATGAAAGAACAACAGTGCCTTACATGTGTTCTTTGGAGGTGTGGAGGGAGGCTCACAGCTAGCCTGCCTTCACTAGCCCAGAGCTCTGTCCTCCCCACCCCACCCCGCCACTTATCTGCTTAGCTTGGTTACTTCATGCTAACCAGCAGCCCTCTTACATATCTTCTTCAGTGTTCTAGACTTTGCTATTTTAACCCTTATTCTTCCTTTTAACCAGTCTCTCTTCTCGCTGTGACACATGTGAGCAACTTGCAGGTTTCACCTTGGGCCTTTTCCCCTTCCTACCCACAGTGAGCTGCCTCCACATCCCTGTCAAACAAGCAAGCAAAGAATTTGTTTGAATATAGGACTGCATAACTCCAAAGCCTGTGATTCTTCCATGTTTTGATTGGAAAGATATCACGTGCCAGATATTAAAAGTGCTGAGGATAAAATGGGCATGGTGGTCCAGCACTCAGGAGGCAGAGGCAGATGGATCTCTGTGAGTTCAAACCCTTCCTGGTCTACAAAGTGAGTCCAGAACAGCCAAAGCTACACAAAGAAACCCTGTTTTGAAAAACAAACAAACAAATTAAAAGCAAAAATAAAAGTGCTAAGGATGATAAAGCAATGAAACAAAAAAGACAAGTTTCGTTTTTTTTCTTGTTTACCTTTTAGCTATATGAGAAACAATAACCAAATAAATGAATACATTATACGAAGAATAAATAAATCACATGACAAGGGAACCCAGTAGAATGCAGTTTAAAGTGGGATGATCAGAAAAAACCTTTGTGAAAAGGGGGGATATGAGCAGAGCAGACCCTTGGCACTGCATAACCCTGAGTGTCGCCTGTGCCGATAACCAACAACCTGTAGCGTTCTGAAGTTTGAAGTCTAACAAGTTGGAGGCCAGTCCCTGCTTTATGAGACCCTGCCAGAGAACAAACAAACAAGCCAAAACAGAAACAAAAAAGAACCAACGATAACACCAACAGTAAGAAAGTGGACAAAGAGAAGATCTGGGCTAACCTGTTTCCCTCTTGCTCAAACACCTACACACCTGGCTCAGAGGCAAAAGACAATAATGCCCTGAAACCGTTCCTTGCCCCAAATGGCAACAGCAAATGTTCATTACAAGTGTCCCTCTATATTTATGCACATTATCTACCATCTCAGCTATTCTCAACTATTTTCAGTTTGTCTGTGCTAAAGTCCTGTCCATTAGCCCATTTAGAATAGAGCTCATCATATGGACCTGAGCCAGGAATTTGTAATGAACTGGTTAGACCAAAAAGGAAGAAAAGCAAGCTGGGAAGTTGACAAAGAAGACTAGCACTGGGGATTGAAGATTAGCATTTACTTCCTAGTTGGTAACTTCCAGAAAAGAACGTCTTTAGAGTTTGGGGTTCAGTTGTAGCTTACCTGTCCAGTATGCCCAAGACCCTGGGTGCAATCTCTACCACCATCTAAAAAAGTTTTAACTAATCTAGTGTTCAGAGACTATATTCTCTCTCTCTCTCTCTCTCACACACACATACACACACACACACACACTGCATATGCTGGGCTTATAGCTCAGGGACAGAGTGCTATAAAAATAATGTATTTTTTTTCTTATGCCTGTTTTAGATCCCAAATAATGATATGGAGACCTATTACATTTATTAATAAGCTTCAAAGCACCATAACTGGGCAGATACTCATTTATTCTATCTCAACTATGCTGGTCTGGAATATTTCCAAGACATGTGCCCTGTTACCTCCCATCTGGTCTAGGCTTGTCTGTTCCTGCTTTATCTTTGTCCTCATGGCGATTCCCTCATGGTCATATCTTCATGACTGCTGGTAACCTTCTTCTCTTTTTATACTTCACCTGGGACCCCCTTAACTGGGATCTGAAATTCTGCCTCAACTCAGCTATTGGCTATTCAGCTTTTTATTAACCAACCAGAGATGATGGAGAATAATTTTTACACAACACTGAGACAGGACATTCTTCAATACTAAGGACAGTGCACATGTCCAGACTGCAATCAGATCTCCAGGCCCATAAATCAGCATCTGAATACACAGTGCACAAAACTATCTCCCAACAGAGTGCTCCACTAGCATGTGAAAGACCTTGGGTCCAAGCCCCAATAACTGAAAAGCTGAGCAAAACCAGATCTCCTAAACTTTAGGTATATTGGGTCAAGCCGGGTGCAGTGGCAGACACCTCTAATCTCAGCATTCTGGGAGGCAGAGGCAGGTGGATCACTGTGAGTTTGAGGCCAGCCTAGTCTACAAAAGAAGTCCAGGACAGCTAAAGCTACAAAGAGAAACCCTGTCTCGAAAAAAAAAATACATACATAACATACACTGGGTCAAAATGTTCTGTTGATTAACTAAAGACAAGTAAATAATGAACCAAGTCTCCATCCATTCTTTTTTTTTAAGATAAGATCCTACTAAGTAGCCCAGACTCAACTAGAACACACCATTGTGTGCTCCAAACTCATAATCCTCCTTTAGTCTTCTGAGTGCTGGATTACAGGTCCTAGAATAGAGTTAGTTTTAATGTTTCAACAAATTTTTACTGAACAGGAGAGGGGGAAGTGTTAATAGAGTTTCGGTTTCTTTGTCTTTTTTTTTTTCTTTTTCTTTTTTTTTTTTCCAGAGCTGAGGACCGAACCCAGGGCCTTGCGTTATGCTAGGCAAGTGCTCTACCACTGAGTTAAATCTCCAACCCCGAGTTTTGGTTTCTTTAAAAACTCAGTTATGTTATGTAAATATGGTTTTGTTTTAATCCCAAGTGTGGGATTTTAGTTTGGGCTTTAGTTTGTCCACAGCTGAGGACTGCCTCCTTTGCGGTCTTCACCAGCTGGTAATGGTCTGCCTTGTGCAGCACAGAGAGCGGCATGGTCTAGGACTCTAAGGGATATAAATAGGAGAGCCTGGAGAGTGAAAGGGTGATATGTGGCAGTTTGGAGAGATGCTTCGTGGTGCAGCAGCGTCAAGGAGACAGAGAAAGGAGACTGCTCACTGCATTTGTGGTTGATGAAGAATGATACGGCCCCCAAAGAACCCATTGACCCCAAATAGCTGGGAGAAGTAAAGGGGTATGCAACCTTTACTTCCAACCTTCCTACCAACCTTCTCTCTCCTACCTAGGGTTAGGGCGTTGGAAGGGAGAGGCTTTAAGAAACCCCAAATTAAAAAAAAAGTTTTAAGATGAGCACAACAGAAAAGGGGTTGATAAGAAAAAGGGGTAATATAGGAAAATCATATGGGAATAATATAGGAATAATAGGAAAAAGGGTAGATTCATGAATATAATAAACATCCTAGGTTAAACAGATAGTAAGAAGCTAGAAACAGGCAATGTTTGCCTATTCAGATTTACTACAGATAGGTAATAATTATGTGAATGTATATAGATTATGTAAATGTATGTAATAATTATAAATAATAAATATAAATGTAATACTTGTGTAAATGTATATAGATTGGTAGATAGTCTTCAAAAACCTCAGAGACCTACCAAATAGGGATTTAAAAATGTTTTTATTATTTTAAGTCCTTTCTGGCAATGAGACATGTCAACTCCTGGCAGCACCCCCAACCTACTTCAAAAAAGATGACAGGTATCTAAGAACCTCCATTAGGAGATGGTTACAAATTTGGCAAGCTAGCCACCAGACACCGCCCCCCCCCCAACACACATAGATGCCCTCACTTTATTGCAGATAGAATGCTGTCCAAAATGGACAAAACTTGGAAAGAGGCGGGAAAGTCAACTGCCAAGTTCTGCCAAGACAGGGTAAGCAAGTCCTTTATAGTTCCTGTTTCACAAATATGTCTTCCAGATATACTGTGCCAGAATGCTGAAAATTGATGTTCCATTATAGAGGAACATTGGTGACTGTCCAGGCAGCCAGCTGTCTGTCGATTCTTAGTATTGAAAGCTGCTTGCCTGTACTTCCTACATACCTAGGTAATATTACTTCATTACTTCCTTCTCAACTCCCTGATAGGGTTGAAGACTAGACACAGTCTTACAATTAAGCTTAAGATGTTTAGTACTAAGTAGATTTTTTAGGTTGCTAAATACTAACTGTAACAAAAAAATGATTTGGGTAAAGACTCTAAACTCACTAAGATAGGATAGATAGTAGTATACTTTATCTAAAGTTGCCAGGTGCATATGAACTGGACATTGTGGATGTAATTATTACCTAATAGTTTTCATAATTGTTTCATATTTGTTCTTATTGTATGGGGTTTATTATTGGAAGAGAAAGGGCCTTTTTATTTAGACAAAAAGGGGGAGTTGTTGGGAGTTGGTCTAGTGCTATGTATTCTAATGCTAATTACTGGCTCTCAAGATCTGGTTACACCCCAGACTAGCACATTCTCACTTACACCAAGTGATGCTGTGTATCTCTGCTCCCCAATTATCCCTGATTGGCTAATAAAGTTGCTGATAGCCTGGCTAGGCAGAAGAGAGGCAGGCAGAGTTGAAGTTCTTGGGCTTGGGGTCTGAGAAAGAGACCATGAAGCAGGAGGAAGGAGGAGAAGCAGAAGATGTAGCAGTGGAGGAAACCGGAGAGAAGAAAGTCACCAATGGGGCAGAGTGGACCATGAGGACAGACTGATGGAGCAGATCCAGCCCAGACAGGATGACTGATTGTCAATAACTTGGGACGTATAGCTGAGAGATAACAAAATAGCTTAGAGAGTTGATATCTGTCCAGCTCTAGGGATTTCAGCTTATAAAATAAATTATAGTTTCTCTATGTCAATCATTTGGGAGCAAGCCAGGGTAGAGAAGCCTAAGTCTAAAATAATTTCCTACAACAATAAAGAGCACTGTAAAGTCACAAAGATCAGGGTCAAGGGGCTCTGGTGTGGCTGGAAAAGAAGGACATAATCCCCTAGAGAAGGACCACCCTGTGTCCTTATAATGTTTTTTGAGCCAGGGTCTCATGAATGCCAGACTGGCCTTAAACTCACTATGTAGCTGAGGATGAGCTTGCATTTGTGGTTCTCCTGCCTCCACCTCTCAATGTTGTGATTACATGTATGTGTTGCTGAACCTAGTTTAAGCAGTGTTGGGCATTAAACTCAGGACTTTGTACATGTAGGCAAGCATGCTATCAATGGAACTACATCCCCAGCTCTGCAGAGTCTCTCCAGATGCCATATATGTGCATATTTATCTGATATATATATATATATATATATATATATATATATATATATATATATATATATATACACACACACACACACAAATTTCTCTCTCTCTCTTTTTTTTGAGACAATGTTTCTCTGTGTAGCCTTGGCTATCCTGGACTTGCTTTGTAGACCAGGCTTGCCTCAAACTCACAGAGATCTGCCTCTGTGATCCCAGAGTGCTGGGATTCGGGGCATGTGCCACTATGCCTAGAGGCGTCTAGAATTTGATGAGACTATTCAAATTCTAGGCATGTTCACATGTGTATTTGTATACGGATGCATGTGCATTTACATGTGAAGGTCAGAGGTTGACCTTGGGTGTCTTTGTGAGGATGCTCAGGATCCCATCTTCATGATTGCCAGGAAGGGGTTTTACCCAGAGCCATCTTCCCAGGCCCTAAAATGTGTCTGTAGGCATCAATACCCAAACTGTGACACCACATTACCAGCCTCTACTCTCACCCACTCCTAACTCCAGTTCTCAAAGCCAATTGATTAAATTCTGTCAAGGCTCTAGCAACTTCCAAGTCCAGTTGATGTCATTGTCTCCCCTCATTCCCATTCCTGGCTGAGCACACTGGGAATAATCTCTGTCTGGCCTGAGCTGCTAGAGTAGTGGGATACTCTCAAAGGTTCCTGTTTGAATCCTAACTTCCCTTATGTCGAACAAGTGTTATGGATGATGCCTGATGTCACTGTTGAATATCACCTGGCAGCAAGCACGGTGCTTGGTAAACAGCTGCTGGATTGGATCAAGCCTATTGATCCAATCCCATTTACAGAAATCACAGGGCAGTGGAGAAGGGGCCAACATGTTAAATCACATCAAGGTGATGCAATTAGCCATTTAGAACGTTTGAGACACTTCAGGAAAATTTACCTAATCTATAATTAATTTGCTGTTGAAACAGGGTCTTGCTAGGTAATCCTAGGCCTTCCTCAAAACAGTGATCCTAAATGTTAAAATTTGACATGTACCACCATGCTTACCAAAGACCTGATCTTCCTGACAAATAAATTACAATAGGAGGAAGAGAGGAAGAAGGAGCCCATGGCTTAACAGAGGACTCAGAATCGATAAGTCATGACAAATGTTTTATAAACAATTACATGAAAATTAAGGAGACAAAAAGATCCATGCCAACATTTTTTTGTTCTGTTTTTTTGGAGAAAGCATCTGTATGTGTGTGTGGTGTGTATAAATTTTACAGAAAATGACTAATCAAAATGCATAGTTGTGGAGTCCAAAGCTAGTGGATGCATTTACAACACAACTCCTGTACCAAAGGCTCAAGTAACACTGTGGAAGATGGAAGGGGAAAGTCTTTAAGAGCCAGAGGGTCAGGGACTTTGCTGCAAGATTGTGTCTCCTAGTGACATCAGAAGCTCTTACCAACACAACAGCCCAAATGTAGGCTAACCAAGCGTTCAGCTAAGTTTGTAATTTTCTTGTCTTAGCCTCTTGGGTGCTAGGATTACACCCTGCTCTCCTTCCCCAGGTATGATTTCCTATGTTTGCTTTTTTGAGCCAGGACCTTGTGTAGCCTTGGCTTCTGCTGGTGTCACTGTGTAGTTGAGAATGATGTGCCCAGCTTTCTTTTCTAAGCCACTCTTGAAGAATCTGGGGTTTTCTTGTCTATTTGATTTTAAGATTATATTTTAATTACATCTCTCCCTTTCCCTTCTTCGATCCCAACCCTCTCGTATTCCCCTCCCAACTCTCCTTCAAATTCATGACCTCCTTTTTCAATTGTTATTGCATATAAGTTTATTTGTATATACAAACATATTCTTAACTGTCACCTGTTGAGTCCATACAATGTTACTTGCATGTCTGTTTTCAGGGCTGACCACTTGGCACTGGACAGCCAGTTGGTATGCTCTTCCCTGGGGAGGAGCATTCTCCTGCTCTTCTTGATTCAGTTGTCTGTAGTTCTCTGGGTAGGGTTGATGCCTCACAGGCTTTTCTCCATGCAGTCTGGCGTGCTTTTGGGGGTCTTCCTTGTTTAGCCTATATTTGGGCTGTTGTGTTGGTGAGACTTTACAGGTATAGCTTCTGGTTGGTGGTTTTTTTTTTTTTTTTTTTTAAGACAGAGTTTCCCTGTGTATCCTGGGCTGTCCTGGACTTGATTGTAGACCAGGCTGGCCTGGAACTCACTGAGATCCACTTGCCTCTCTCTGCCTCCCGAGTGCTGGGATTAAAGGCATGAGCCACCATGGCTGACTCAGGTATATTCTGATGTCACTAGGAGACACAATCTCGCAGCGAAGTCCCTGACCTTCTGGCTCTTACAATCCTTCCACCCCTTCCACCCCCTCTTCCACAATGGCACCTGGGCCTTTGATGCAGGCCTTGTATTGGACTTGGCTCCACAACTCTGCATCTTGATCAGATGTGGTTTTCTGTAATGATCTCTGTCTGTTGCTGCAAAGACAAGTTTCCCTGATGAAGGGTGAGGACTACACTTATCAGGATAGATCCTGGAGGAGGACATGGGAAGTCTGGGTGTGGAATGGGGTAGTGGAGGTGGTACAAAGGGTCCTATTTGTTTGTTGCATGTTATTCCAGGTGACTGAAAGATACTGTGAAGCCCAAACTGACCTCAAACTCAATGAATGATTCTCTTGTTTCAGCTTCCCATGTGCTAAGATTACAGATCTGAGCCATTATGCAGGGCTTTTTGTTGTTGTTATTTTGGTCTTTTCTTTTTAATTCAATTTTTATTTATATTAATTACAGTTTTTTCACTTTGCATCCCAGCTGTAGCCCCCTCCCTCATCCCCTCCCATACCCCTCTCCAAGTCCATGGAGAGGTCCTCCTCCCCTTCCATCTCACCCTAGCCTATCAGGTCTCATCGGGACTGGCTGCATTGTCTTCCTCTGTGGCCTGGCAATGCTGCTCCCCATCAGGGGGAGTATGCAGGGCTTTTTGAAAACAAATCTGAAGCATTTCTATCAGGCATTACTGACAGTAGGCATTAGTAAGCTGTAGTGGTTAAGACAAAATGATACTAACATGAAGACAGACAAAAGGCCATGAAGAACTGTTGAGCAGTACCCACTAAAACTGTGCTTTAATATAGCTATCCATATGCCAGTCCATAATTTCAATTTTAGCTTTAAATAAGCCCAAAAGAAAAGTGAACAAATGTGCATGAAAATACATGCACTATGATTTTTTAACAGTAAAATTAGTTACAGTCCCAAGCTGGAAACAATCTAAATGCTCACTAGCAGTAAAATACACAAAACTAAACTCTGTAATATGTATGGAATACTGCACAGTAAAAAACAAACAAATAAAAAAACATGAAGGGAGGAGGCAGGAGCCTCAGCAGTTCAAGGCCATCCTGGGCTATGTAGCAAGTTCTAGGCCAGCCTGTACAACATGAAACCCTGTCTAAAAACAAACAGAAAGAATAGAGAGTGAAGATCTAACTTACTTTGTTGTGTAGGAAAAGGAATTAAAGGTGTTCTCAGAGAGTATGGGGGGGTTATCTTAGAAAAAGTGCTGAGAGAGAATCCCTTCATATGAGGAAATGATGTTTACATTGTCATGGCAATGTAAAAACAACTGTGAGATCAACAGAGTGGGGGAAAAAAACCACATGAGAAATATCAACAGAGCATCTGGGTCAGAAGAAAGTCTGGTATGTTCTGGGCCTGACAGGAAGCCAGGAAAGTGAACAGGCAACCTCTTCTTTCCTGTTCCCCATTCTTGTTTGCTACTGAGGTTGTACTATTTGAAAACACCAAGCAGTAATCCAAGTCTGGATTTGGGAAACTTTATACCTTTTTTTTTTTTTTTTTAAAGCAGGGTCACATGTAGCTTCAAACTTTGAACTCCATACGTAGTCAAGAATAACTTGTACTTCTAATCATCCTGCTTCTACCTCCCCAGTGGGATTATATGTAAACACCACCATGCCTGGTTTTATGTAGTGCTGGGGATTGAACCCAGGGCTTTGTATAAACAAGATAAGCACTTGATCAACTGACCTACAATCCTGCACTATGTAAGCATTGTTTCACTTAAAAAAAAAAAAAAAACAAAAAAACAGGGTTATAAGCAGTTCGTGAACTGCGCTTTCTCCATAGTTTACAAGAGCAAGTAGACATACTTACTGATGTTCTCTTCAGCATTCATACCCACGGCCACAACAGGACCTAACATGATTCCAGCAGCTAAAACAAAAACAAAAAACAAAAAAACACTTGAAATCAAGAATGGCACCCTCAGTTGTTCAGTGAAGACTAGTATACACATTAGTCAATAGCCTTACAAGATCATACAAATAAAAATGAGGCTTAGGAATATTTTTTAAGGTCTTGGGAGAATGCTTAAATTATGTTAATCCAGGATGCAAAACTACTCAGTTGTGATCTTACTGATTTTATTTATTTATTGATCTTGCTGAGTTTAAATATACATACAACTTGAAAGATATAGCAGTGGTTCGTGCTGGGAAGTGGAAATAAAATATGTAAGAGGTATAGCAGCAAGAACAGAGAAAACAAGTGGAGTGTTTGATGAGTTATTCAAAATCATTTCTGAGACCTGAAGGAAATAAGCTGCCAGGCTGAAAGGATTCTGAGTGCTTGGTCCAGTGGATGAAAGCAGATTTGCATATAAACTCATGATTGTACAATCTCTAACTCAGCCACTAGAATGCAATGCTCAGTCATGAATAGGCAGAATACCAATTTAATAAAAATAGTAATGCTGAGTATGCTGGGCAAAGAGTGTAAAAGATGGTGAACTTTGGAACTAAGACCTCGTGTTTATAAGTCAATAAATAACATTTAAAACTGATGAAACACATTTGGGAGGCAGAGGCAGGCATATGGCTGTGAGTTCAAGGTCAGCCTGGTCTACAAAGCACAACCAGGACAGCCAAGGCTACACAGAGAAATCCTGTCTCAAAGAACCAACCAACCAACAACCAAAAAAAAGAAAACCAAAATAACAACAACAAAACCCTGATGAAATAACATGTAACAGTGTGCATATCAATGCTAAAATACTGTTTTCAGCCTGGCAGTAGTGGCTCACGCCTTTAATCTCAGTACTCAGGAGACAGAAGCAGGTGGATCTCTAAGTTCAAGAGGCCAGCCTGGTCTACAGAGTGAGTTCCAGGACAGCGAGGGAAACACAGAGAGACCCTGACATGAAAAAAACAAAAAACAATTTTTTTTTTTTAAAGAATTGAAAGTGATGGTTTCTTGGAGGGTTGGGAAATACTGAGACAGGAAAAGCTGTTAGAAACTTTTTAATTATTCAAGTTGTTTTTGACTTGTCCACATTTTACTCTAAGAAAAACAAAAATATCTTGGGCCAGGGAAATGGCTTCCTGGGTAAAGTGCTTGTTGCTTAAGCAAGAGGACTCGAGTTCTGAACACCAGCACCCACGTAAAAGCCAAGTGTGCTGTGGAATCCTAGTCTACACAGTGAGTTCCAGCAAATCAATCTGTTTTATTTATTTGTTTGTGTTGGGATAAAAGGTATGCAACACCAAC
The DNA here is from genome assembly GCF_907164565.1 of Psammomys obesus. Classification (NCBI taxonomy): domain Eukaryota; kingdom Metazoa; phylum Chordata; class Mammalia; order Rodentia; family Muridae; genus Psammomys; species Psammomys obesus. The sequence goes on along the minus strand of NW_026592510.1, from coordinate 1,513,487 downwards.
ACCTTGATGGCAAATGAATCTTTTTTTTTAACGTGTATGAGTTCACTATCTGAATGTACACCTGTAGGCCAGAGAGGGCATCATATCCCAGTATAGATGATTGTAAGCCACTCTGTGGTTGCTGGGAATTGAACTCATGACCTCTGAAAGAGCAGACAGTGCTCTTTACTGCTGAGCCATCTCTTCAGCCTCCCAGCAAATGAATCTTAAAACAACAACAAAAACAAAACAAACCCAGGAATCTCTTGAATGAGAAATGCCAGGACAAATCCACCACGTTACATGGGTAGTATGAATGTTAACTACACTTACCATACTAAAAAGAATTTATAATGGTTGAGTATACTTTTTTTTTTAATTGAACACAGTGCCTCATGCACAGTAGAAAGCCCTTGGTCAACTGAGCCATATCCACAGTGCTGTGATGATTTTCAAGAGAGAAATGTTGACTTGTATCCTCATTAGTTTGGGGTCCACGAGGGCAGTGTAAAACAGCATTTCAGAGATAACCAACTGCTTAATGCAACAGCACTCTCAGAAGTAGCCACAGGACCCTGACCATCTCCGTTAGCATTTATGCTGCAGTCCAGAAAATAATGCGACCCTTTGCATTGCCTGCTCCACAGTAAGCAGTAAATGAAGCTATTATGAAAGTCAGTATGTGTACGCTGAGCAAACAAACAACAAACAAAACAGCCTGGGATTTGAGGTCAGAAATAACTGAGCTTTCGCCCAGTGGTTAACAGCTGTATGGTCACAGACACTATGCTTACTTGGCCTGTTGGTTAATTGCTCCAACTTCAGAGAGTTGTTCTAAATATTGGGATGGTATGCACAAACCATTTCGTATAGGAAGCCCTAGATAGCCTGTAGCTATACCCATTACTGGAGATTCTCAGTGGCTATGGCAGTGTACACCTGTAATCTCAGCCCTGAGTGGGGTAGGGTGAAACATGAACTTGCTAGGGGTTTGACTGGTTTGTGCTTCATAGCAATACCTGGTCTCAGAAGACATAATAAACAAGACATTTGAAGTTCTTGTACTTTTATTGTTTTTCTGCTTGATTTATAACAAGGTTTCATTGTACAATCCAGGCTTCTCTCTAACTAGCAATTCCATTACCTTCACCTCTGAATTGCTGGCATTATAGGTGTGTGCCAATATACCCAGCCTTTAATATTTATTTACTTATTTACTTATTTGCAGTGCTGGGGATCAAAAGCAGGGTCTGAAATAAACTAACCAAAAGGTGTACTACTGCATTCCCAGCTTGTATTTTAAATTTTTAGTTATCTTCTTGAATTCCTTGCAACAATCTAAAAGTTTTCATATAGATACTGTTTTGATATTTATTAAGGAAAAGGAAATAAAATTTAAAACATTATCTGCTAAGCACTTTACATGTTATCTCAGTCCTCTAGTAATTTTAACAGTGGAATGGGAGCCCTTAAAAAATTAAATTTCATACACACACAAACCACATTTAAGGGCCGAGACTGTCACAGCTGCCTAGCACCCACAAAGCTTTGGGCAGTTCCCAGTGCTGAAGTCCTCCTGTCGGTGCCATCAAGCTCCCTTCCCCTCCCCCAAAAGCCATCCCTTTTCAGTTTGGGTAACTTATCTTACAGATCAAACAATACAAACATGCTTCTGGGCTTTGCTTTGAAGGCAGAGAGTCTAGAATTTGTATTCTTTGTAGTTCTGGCTCAAACTATAAATAAACAATTTTTTTCTTCCAGATTTGTGTGTTTGTAAAGCATCCAGCAAGCAGCAGACCTGATATTTGGATAACAATATAGATATATTTTATTATCTCTATTTTGCTACAAGGAAACCCAAACAGAGACATTAAATATTTTCCTTCAGGCACCAAAGATATATTTGCTTTGTGTAAATATACTGGAAAACTACCTAGAGGTGTAGATGGTAGAGTTCTGGTCTAGCACAAAGAGACCCTGGGTTTGAACCCCAGTCCAGTAAAGATGGGTATGGTGGTGAATGCTTGTAATCCTAGCACTGTGGAGGTGGAGGCAGGATTGTCAAAGTCATCCTCAGCTATACAATGAGTTCAAGGCTATCCTGAGCCTTGAACATATCCTGTCTCAAAAACAAACAAACAAACAAACAAACAAACAAAACCCCAAAACAATGTGAAGGAGGTTCTAGATGAAACTTACATTCAGGTGGACAGAAAACACAGTGTAATTATAAACTGTAGTTAAGAAGAAAGTAGCAAGTTCCTTTAGAGAGGGTGGTCAGGAAAGTTTTGTTTTATTTTTAGGGTCTCTTGTAGCCCTACTTGGGTTGAACTTACTAGGTGTCCAAGGCTGATCCAAACCCTGAGACTGGGATTACAGGCTTGCCCAACCCAGTTAAAAAAGGCCCTTTGGTTACTTTAACTGGTCAGGCACTGTGGTGCACATCTGTAATCCCAGTCTGGGAGGCAGAGGCAGGTGGATCTCTATGAATTTGAGGCCAGCCTGGCCTACAAAGTGAGTCCAAGACAGCCAAGGCTACACAGAGAAACCCTGTCTCAGAAAACCAAAACAAAACACAAAACAAAACAAGGCCCTTTAAAACCAGAAATTGGCAGAAGTCTGAAAGATGGCTAAGGCATCCAAAGAATCAAAGGAATAGAGTTCCATCCAGGCAGATGGTACACCAGGTACAACAGGAGATGGGAGGGTGGTAAAAAAAAACACCTTAGAATAGCAGTCCTCCACCTCTCAACCTTTGGGGGGGTGGAATGACCCTTTGACAGGGGTCACCTAGGGCCATCAGAAACACAGATATTTACATTCTAATGCCTAACAGTAGCAAATTTAGTTATGAAGTAGCAATGAAAATAATTTTGTGGTTTGGGAGTCACCACAACATGAGGAACCTTATTAAAGGGCTGAAGCATTAGGAAAGTCGAGAACTTAGAAACTCTGAAGCATAGTCAGTGGTGACAGAAACTCGATGGGGTTGACAGTACTGGCAAAACAAGATCTAATTTCAATAAGATTAAAAAATTACGGGATGGGGAGACGGTTAAGAGCAGATAAGGGCATCCCCCTCACGGATCTGTGTTCAGTTCCCAGGACCCACCTCAAGTGGTTCTCAATTGCCTTTAATTCCAGCTCCAGGGGATTCAATGCCATCTTTTGGTCTTCAATGGCACCATTGCATACTTGGAGGACACACACGGACACACACACACACACAAAGCAAACAAAAAACAGCAAGGAGTGGTTGCTCATTCTTGTAATGCCAGTCAGAAGGCAAGAGGATCATTGAGGATTCACACAGGGCTAGCCTTGGGTTCAGAATGACATCCTGTCTAAAACACAGAAGAATAAAAAGCCAAGTGACGAACATAGCCTGCTTGTTTGATGGAGAGCCTGTTGAAGCCCACAGGGGCCTCAAACTCGAAATGTATTAGAATGACCTTGAACTCCTGATCCTTCTTTTCTGCCTCGGTCCCTGAATGTCTGTGGTGTGCTTTTTAAAGGTTATTTGCTGAGTGAATGCAGTAGCAGGGAGGAAAATGAGTGCAAGCAGGGACATCAAAGGAAGTCATTCAGGGACGATATTCAAAGCCTTGGAGGAAGTTGGTTGTAGAGGAAGGCCGGGCAGTGGTGGCGCAAGCCTTTGAGCCCAACACTCGGGAGGCAGAGGCAAGAGAATCTCCGTGAGGTCGAGGCCAGCCTGGTCTACAGAGTGAGTTCCAGGACAGCCAAGGCTATACAGAGAAACCCGGTCTCAAAACAACAACAAAAAACCCAAACACGTAAACAATCAAAAAAGTGTCGAAGTTCGAACGATTCGGTTGGAGGCAAGGATAGAAAGAGTTCTGCTACGTCCGCTTTGTGGAACATTTTGAGATGCCAGTGAGTCTCCGGGACTAGTTTATCGCTAGACAGTTGGCTATGCTTAATCCAGAGGACCAGGGATCTGTACTGTGGAGGCAGGTATTTGGCGAGGACACGGGCCCCTTCTCCTAGACCCGGGAGTTATGTCAGAGGCTAACCCGCGAAACAGAAGCGTAGCTCCGGGAACCTTCCGCGACGGAGGGCCTGTTTCCTCGGCCGCCACCTACACCTTAAGCGGCCCAGTGGCCGCCTCCACAAGCCCCGCGGAGTCGTCGTCACCTCTACGGAAAGCGAGAGGCCTCGGAGGGCAGGCAGGACCCAGCGAGCGCGGCGACGAAGCCGTCCCAGGCCCCATAAGCCCGCGAGCCGCGGGACGACCAGCTCGCAAACCGGACTTCGGACTACAAAGCCGTAGCCCACATCATTTCCGGTTTCCTCAGGCCACGCCCAGGCGTGGCCACGGTGACGACGCGCGTCCCATGATGCCCTGCGCGCCGCGCCGCTATTGGCTCGGTAACTTGTCTCCTTTTTCAAATTGAGGCGCCGAATCGTTGCTGGGTTTTCAGACACCAGCCTGCGGGGTCGTTCTCTCCGGCTGTTGCGGGGCGGTGGCCACGCCTGGAGGCCTGCGTGGACCGCGGGGACGCTGAGCTGCAACTCTCGGTCCTCCTGGCTGCGGCAGCACCGGGCGGGAGGAGGCGGGCGCCAGGTTCCCACAGGATCGATTCACCGCCAGGCCGCCAGGTTTTGGCGGGGCAGCCATGGCGTCCCAGCCGAGTTCTTCTTCCAAGAAGAAGGAGGAGAAAGGCAAGAACATTCAAGTGGTGGTGAGATGCAGGTAAGAGGAGAGGCTGATGCGAGTCCGGACTCGAAGGCTTCGCTGTTGGGCTCCTTCCCTCGCCGTTCGGGAGAGCGATTTGTTTGCATTTTCTGAAGGAATCTAAATTACGGTTTCTGAGTACCACGTTTTGTTCAATAAAAATGTTACAAGGTTGAGCTCTAGTTAGGGTTTGTTTCTGAAGGGGAAGGGTGTTGTTGGTTAGTTAAGCTGCATTCACAAGGAATTTGATGGTTGCTCTTCACTGAAAAGTGTGTTTCCTTTTAAACGCCAACTTCGCCGAGTATTTAGGTGTCATGGCCCACTGCTACTCCGTGAAGGTTGTCAGTGTGGGAGTAAAGGTTCATATCTACTTTGCAGGTAGTTTGGCGCTTGCCTTGGGGTTATTTCCACTTCGGAAAGAGTAATAGCTAGTTCTCTTTATTCTAGATGCAATAGCTTATTCACCTCTATTAATCAAGTAGACATCACTGAATTTAGGTTAGACATTAAAAACTAAGCTGTAAAGTGGGTTTATGAAGCTCACAAGCTAATGAAGGTACATGTCTGTGGTGCATCGTATTTTTCTCTTCATCTGCCTTTGTTCATAGACCGAAAGACAAGAATTGTGAGTAGCGGGCGAATGCTGGGATTCGGCTCTCTCCTGCCCGGTACCCAAATAAGTACATTTTTATTTTTAATGTTACCGAGGCTGGTCCGGAACTATAAACTAGCCACCTTTTCTGTCTCAGCCTGTGGGGTAGCTGGGATTGCTGGCTTGTGGTTACAGGTACCACACTACCCAATTTTAAAATGAACTCGTAGAGGAAGGATACTTGTTAAGTACGGTTTAACTTTTTTCAACATTTTAAAGGTTTCTCCCGTATATTAATGTGTATGTATCTTGCATCTGCTTTTGTTAAAATATTGAAGGAAAACGTTTAGGTTATTGTTTAGTAAGCTTACTAAAGACGATGGCAAGGGTTTGCTTTTGGTGTGTAGTTTTTGTGTATGTGTGGTTAGCTTTTTTCTTTACTTTATTGAGACAAGATTTCATGTAGTCCATACATGAAATCTTGAGCTGTCTATGTAGCATAAGATGACCTTGAAGGCTGATTCCCCTGCCTCTACCTCCTAACAGCTGGGTGTTGTGTGCCATGGTGCCTGTCATTTTGGTGTTTTGTTGTTGTTGTTGTTGTTGTTTGTGTTTTGAGATAGTCCTACTATGTTGCTGACACTGGCCTCAAACTCTGGCCTTAGCCCCCTGAGAGCTGGGGTGTTACAAGCTATTCAAGCTTGAGCTGCCAGACCTGCTGATGACCAAGTTTTTAGACTTGGAGAGGAGGTGTAGCAGTTACCTTAGTCTAGCCAGATACTTAACTGCTGCACTCTGGAACTTTAATTTAGTTACTTAATTTGGAGGTTTCTTTTTAATCAACAGGAAAGCAAATGCACTTACAAAAGATTTTAGCAAAAAAAAGGATTTAGCTGGACAGTGGTGACACATGCCTCTAATCCCAGCGCTGGGGAGGCAGAGGCAGGTAGATCTCTGAGTTTGAATTTTTATTTTTTTGAATTATGTGTATTTATTATTTACTTTTAATTACGTGTGTACATGAAGGTATGTGCATGCATACGAAAGTGTCCATGGACAAGCGTACTCTCTAGGAGCTGGATTAACAAGTGCTTGTGAACCTGCAGTGTGGGGAAGAACAAGAACTGCTCTTAACTCAAGGGAGCTCCCTAGCCCAACAAATGCACTGTTTTACAATTCTGTATTATTATTATTATTATTAAGCAGTATGCTACTATTTCTTCTGTTACTTACAAAATATTTGAATTATAAAAAGTTAAAAAGAACAAAGAATACTTAACAGTGGGAGTGTTGTGGTCAGGCCTTTAATCCCTGCCTCAGTAGAGGCCAGCCTAGTCTGTAGAGGGAGTTGGAGGACAGCAGGGGCTGCACAGAGAAATCCTGTCTTCAAAAACAAACAAGACCACTGTAACATGTGCTTTTATGCGTCACCCAAAGTGAGAAATAAACATCTCATGTGTGCATATTAACCTCCTGCATTTCAAGCCTTGCCTTAAGAGACTTCCTTTACCTTTTTCACCAGTGAAAAATGTTTACATTGTGTCTGTTATGTAGCGTCTTGGTATAGGTTTTTCTTTTTCTTGTCTGGCCTTTTCTCCATCAGGTAGTGTTCCTGGTGCCAATGTGTCAATGAGTTTTAATAAGCAACATATGAGGTTTTCTCCGGCTGTTGGTCAGATCCATTTTGTCTCGTTTGTGTGTTTGGTGGCAGGGTCTCGGTATGTAGCCTTTGTGTGTTCTGTGTGCTCAAGCACATGCCCCTGTGTGCTCAAGCACATGCCCGTGTGCATGTGCCACCACGCAGACTTGGCGATTCAAGGACAACTCTCAGGAGTTGGGTCTATCCTTTGGGTACCTGGAATTGAGCTCAGGTTGTGAGATGTGGTGAGAAGTACCCTCTCCCATTGGATCTAAGATCAATGGATCTTAATTTAAAATTACTGTTTTAGTTCAAAATACGAAGTATAGGATTTCATCACGGCATCTTCGTATACCTGTGATTATGTGATTTCCTCATTTGTTTTCTTCCCTCACTACCCTTTGACCCTTCTCTTCTCTAGCTCATTCTCCCTATTAGTCCCTGAATTTATTTACTAGTGTTGTTTGTGCCTCTGCCCTGTATGTGCTGGTCCCGCCACGCCCAGCTGTTTTGTTTTTTTTTTCCTTCCTTTTCTTTTGAGAAAGGGTGTGAATGAGACAGGTGGCCTCGCTCTTGAGCTGCTTTCTGCCCCCACTTCCCAAGTGCTGAGATTACTTAATTTTAATTACTTTAATGATGTGAATACATGTGTGTCTGTGTGTGGATATGTGCATAGGAGTTTGGGTATCTCTGGAGTTCAGAAGAGGCTGCTGGATCCCCTGGAGCTGCAGTTGTGGGTGGTTGGGTTCAGTGTGGACGTGTAGCTGCTAAATTCTCTCTCTGGTTCTGTTTTTGTTGTTGTTTGTTTGTTTTGTTTTTGTTTTTTGTTTTGCTCACTAGTTTATCTCTACTATCTATCATAAGTGCATGATGAATATTTGTGGAATAACACATAACTTAAAAACATTAAAAAAATCTTTAGTCTCCTTCTCTTACCATTTTAGTTCAAAGTTTTACATATCTGTATTGAGATCCAAATTGATGGAGTTTGCTAGGACTCAGCAGGAACCTTACAATTTCTAGTTAAAGGATTGGGTTAGGGTAATAGCTTGCAAGTACTTTTTCTGGCGGCACTGACAGTCTCTAAAGTACCCCTTGAGAGTTTCTATAATTCTATTTCGCCTCCGCTGGCATGTACCTTGCTGAGTAGATATGCTGGCCTGTAAGTCACAGAATCTTCCTGCCTCTGCCTGGGATTTAACGGCACGTGACACCATGCCCAGCAGGAATTTTCATTACTTTTAATAATATGTAATTTGTATAAATTTCCTCTTTCTCTGTCCTGACTATTTGAATGGCATTCATTCAGTAGCTTAATCGCAAGTTCATGCAAGAGAGTAACATAGAGATGCTGGGAATAGTTAACTAATTGGAAAAATTTTAGTTGGAAAGCAAATCTGTTACGCTTGATACTTTTAGCTTACCTCAGTATATGTTGGTTTTAACTTAGATTTTAGTGAACTCTTAATGATGTATATTCCTGTGAGTAATATGCATTGTGTAGGCTTCAGTGGAGCGGCAAAATAACAGCATTACTAATGCTCAGGAGCAAAATTTTCCAAGATCACAAATTTGCTCCTCTGACCACTCAGTAATATGCTAGTGACTGGGGTATGGGAAGAGAAGGTGAGGTTTGCATCTTAAATAAATAACACCTTGGCTGTCTAGCAATGAAAGAAAGAGATTTTCTATTTAAACTTTCCTTATATAATATGCATACTCAGTGGGATAAATAACTCAGGTTGTTCCTTTGGCTCAATTATGTATTAAGTATATAAATATGTTATGAATGCTACTCTGTGGACTGTAGTTCTTGATAGGGATTAAATGGGGCCTAAGTTGATCTGCTATGGCAGACAGTTGACTTTTAAAGGTTACAGTTCCTAGAAATAAAATAGGTTGTTTTAATTTTCAGTTTACTTAGGTTTTTTATCCTTCTTCTTGGGATGAAATTTATTAAGTAATATAGCTTGACATAGTACCAAGCTTAGTACTGGGGAGATAGTAAACTAAAAAATATCCTAGTCTGAATTCTGTTAGGCACTAACGAACAAATTGTGAGAGATGAGGTTTAAAAAGGAGTATGGTAGGGGCTGGAGAGATGGCTCAGCAGTTCAGAGCACTGGCTGCTCTTCAAGAGGACAGGTGTTCAATTCCCAGCATCCACCTGACAGCGCACACCTGTCTGCAACTACAGTTCCAGAGCTTCTGTACTTTGCGCAGATATACATGCAGGCAAAACACCAATGGAGATAAAATACACATAAATTATATATTCTTTAAAAAGGAGTGTAGTAGGAACATACAACCAAAATTTACAGTGGTCTTACTTGAGGTTTATGGGGAAGAAGAATTCATGAGCAGAATCCCAGGGTTCGTTTTGAGTCAGGTGTGTGCCAGGCTTGCTGCCAGTTGAGCTTCATCCTTAGCTCAACAAAGAACCATTTTCTTTCTTTTTTTTCCCCCCTTTTAAAAAAACATCATTTGGTTGGTTGGTTGGGGGCATATAGTGGCCAGAGGACAACTTGTAGGTTCCTTCTTTTCTCCGTGTGGAATCTGGGGTTTGACCTCAACTTTTCAGGCTTGGTGGCAAGCACCCACTGATCCATCTCAGTCTCCCATCCAGTCCCTCTTCCTCTTTATCTTTATGCCAGGCAGTAGTGGTGCACGTCTTTGATCCCAGCACTTGGGAGGCAGAGGCAGACATCTCTGTGAGTTCAAGGCCAGCCTGGTCTACAAAGCGAGTCCAGGACAGTCAAGGCTATACAGACAAACCCTGTCTTGGACAACAACAAAAATGTATTTTTATATGTGGTGTGAAAGCATATGCAGCCCTAAGTTGGATAACTTGCTAGATGGCCCAGGGTCTCTCATGGAACCTAGGGCTTACAATTCTGCTGTTCTAGTTAGCCAGCTTGCTCCAGAGATCTCCTGTCCCCGTTGTCTGAGAAAGCGCCAGATTGATTTCCAAAGGGGTTGTACAAAGTTACATTCCCCCTGGCAATAGTGGGGACCCTCTTCTCCACATCCTCTCCAGCATGTGTTGTCACCTGAGTTTTAGATCTTAGCCATTCTGATGGGTGTAAGATGGAACCTCAGAGTTTTGATTTGCAATTCCCTGAGACTAAAGATGTTAAGCATTTCTTTACGTGTTTCTCTACCATTCAATATTCCTCTGTTGAGAATTCTCTGTTTAGCTCTGTACCCCATTTTTAAATTGGATCATTTGGTTTGTTGGTGTTTAATTTCTTGAGTTCTTTATATATTCTGGATATTAGCCCTCTGTCAGATGTAGGGTTGGTGAAGATCTTTTCCCAGTTTAATTGGCTGTTGTTTTGTTCTGTTGACACTGTCCTTTCCTTTACAGAAGCTTTTAAGTTTCATGGGGTCCCATTTACTAATTGTTGATCTCAGAGCTTGAGCTGTTGGTGTTTTGTTCAGGAAGTTGTCTCCTGTGCCAATGAGGTCAAGGCTCTTCCCCACTTTTTCTTCTCACAGATTTAGTGTGTCTGCTTGTTGAGGTCTTTGATCCACTTGGACTTTACTTTTGTGCAGGATGATAAATATGGATCTATTTGCATTTTTCTACATCTAGACATCCAGTTAGACCAGCACTACTTGTTGAAGATGCTGTCTTTTTCTATTGTATGGCTTTGGCTTCTTTGTCAAAAATTAGGTGTACATAGGTGTGTGGTTTATCTCTTGGTCTTTGATTTTATTCCATTGGTCCTCCACTCTATTTCTATGCCAGTACCATGCCGTTTTTATTACTATATAGTTGCTCTATACTACATTTTGTGATCGGGGTGGAGATACCACCAGAAGTTTTTTATCGTATAGGGTTGTTTTAGCTATTCTGGGTTTTTTGTTTTTCCATATGAAGTTGAGAATTGTTCTTTCAAGGTTAGTAAAGAATTGTTTTGGTATTTTGATGAGAATTCCTCAAGAACCAGCTATACCATTTCTGAGCATATATCCAAAAAATGTTCAATCATACAAACAAGGACATTTGCTCAACTATCTTCACAGCGGCTTTATTCATAATAGCCAGAATCTGGAAACAACCTAGATGTTTCTCAGCTGAAGAATGGTATTTCTGTATTCCAGCTGTATCACACATAGAAGGTTTTTGGATGTGATTTTTTATTTTTATTTTTATTTTTTTGCCAGAGAGCCATGTTCTGAATTCAGATTCCTCCATAGTGATGCTGCTAAATTCAGGTTGAAAAACTAACACAGAGTTAGCATAAGTATATGCCTGAGCAGTGGGTACTTTGGGCATAGTAAGTGGCCTGCATATCCATCATTTTATTGAATTAAACTGCACTTTTACTATAATTTTAGCTGTGCTGGGTATTGGACCCAGGCCCTCACATGTGCTAGGTAAACACTATGCTACTCAACTATATCTGCAGTCTTTTCTGAGATCAGCTCCTACTAAATTTCCAAAGTTGCCCTTAAACTCAATCTGTAGCTCAGGCAGGTTTTGTAACTTGAGATCCTCCTGTCTCAACTTCCTCAGTAGCTGGGACTCCAGGCCTTTGACAATTATTTTTGTATACTTTTTATTTCATGCCAGATAGTCCCTGGATGGTTTATATCTTACATATAAACTTGATGTTCTTTCTGCTACATTATAACCTAACAACCACAGTTAGGAATATTGAAGATATGAGCTGCTGTGGTGGTACACACCTTTGGGAGGCAGAGGCAGTATCTCTGTGAGTTCCAGGACCACCAGGACTACAGAGAGACACTGTCTCAAAATAAATAAATCAAGTGGGAATGAAGTTCTAAAAAAGAGGTATTTTTATATCTTAAATTATGTTAGCCTCTGTTCTAAAACACTTAGAATGGGGGCTGAGGATGTGGTTCATCCTCAAGTGTGTTTGCCTGGCATGCAGGAAACCATGGGTTTGATCTCTACTGCCTCATAATCTTAGTACTTGATGCAGAAAGATCAGGAGTTCAAGGCCAGCCACTGCTACGTAGTGAGTTTGAAGCCTGCCTGCACTACATGAGACTTGCCTCAAAAACAAAAAGGACGCTTGATTATGTTTTATCCATCTTTGAAAATTGATTTTATTTCTGGGGAACTGAAGCCTTTATGATCTACTGTCTGCTTTATCATGTCGTTTCCTCTTTATTTAATCCCTGTGAACAATTTCATATTACATATTTTTCTTGATTAGTGTAATTGAGGAAAGTATTACTATTTAACTTTAATTAAGTAAAAGTTTCAAATTCTACCTATTTCTTTTTACAGACCATTTAATTTGGCAGAGCGGAAAGCTAACGCCCACTCGGTAGTAGAATGTGATCATGCTCGGAAAGAAGTTAGTGTACGAACTGCAGGACTGACTGATAAGACCTCAAAGAAAACATACACTTTTGATATGGTACTTCTTTTCTTTTCTTCTTGAGTATTCACTAATGTAAAGTAATTCCATGGAAAATGGTATGCTTCTGAACTTTGCCTTCAGGTTTGTTGAGCTAGTTTCTAGTGGGCAGATTATTAACATGAATGATGTTGCTCAGAGCTTTCTCTTTTTTAAAATAGGTGTTTGGAGCATCTACGAAACAAATTGATGTTTACCGAAGCGTTGTTTGCCCAATTCTAGATGAAGTTATTATGGGTTATAATTGCACCATCTTTGCGTAAGCAAAACAACTAATTTTCAAGTTTAGAAGGTTTAGATGTGTGTATTTGTTTTTGATTTAATACTTTTTTTGAAATCTTGACAGATATGGCCAGACTGGCACTGGAAAAACTTTTACAATGGAAGGTGAAAGGTCACCTAATGAAGCATATACCTGGGAGGAGGTATTTATTGTTTATAATGTCCTTTTACCTCAGTTGCAGCAAAAATTTAGCCAGCTAAATTTTACCGACTTGTTTACCTCTTGAAATGTAGAAGATCAGAGAACCATGTCATCCGTGGACCTAAGTTCTTTATTGTCCTAAAGTACAATCAGTAGTAGTTTAGTAAAATAACTGTTGTGTCAGAAATACATGGTCTCATTGGGAGAGATAAGACCAACACATACAGTGAAGTGATAAAAAGAGAGGGTCTACTTAGGCTCCAGAATAGCAGGAACAGAATGCAGGCTCTTCCTCTACCATGCCTTTCAAGACTCTTAGCGGGTACCTAAAATAGTAAGCAATTTGTATACTATGTCTTTTCTTACATATGCACTTATGATAGCATCCAGTTTATGAGTTAGGTATAATAAAATTTTATCAACAACTAATAATATAAGAATTGTAGCAATATACTATAATATGTTATTCAAATATGGTTTCTCTCTGTCTCAAAATTTTATTCTACTTTCACTTTGTCACTTAAATGAAGCTCTTTACATTTTTCTCTTTGATATGTCCAACTTGCCAAAATTACTGCTATTGTGCTTTAGGTGGTAGTTTAATATTATTATTATTATTATTTTGTCTTATTGACACAAAGTCTTATACTATAACCCAGGCTGGCCTGGAACTCACTATACATTGCTCTTTCACTTGTAATAATTGTTGCATCTCAGCCTCCATAGTTCTGGGATTATATGAAATGAGTTACTCTATATTTAACACTATCCTTTCAGAACAATGGCTATTATAACCAATAGTGCTCCCAAGTGGCTGATAAGCAGGAAGCATAGACAGTACTTATATAAAATCAAAGGGGTGATTCGTCTTCCTGGCAGGATAGTGCATTATTTCTTCATACTACTCAGGATTATGCCCGATTTTTAAATTTAAAAATTTAAATTTAACAGCTATTTATTATGTATTTTCCATTTAATATGTTCAGGTTATGACTATAACTCAGGCTGATGTGACGTGACTTCTAACATTAGATTAGTTAGTTAGGTTTTGGTTTTTAACTTGCTTTGGTATAGTTGTCTCAGTATCCGAGGAGAGTGGTTGATTCTCATACACACATACGTACACACACCTAAGTTTGAGGATGCACACGTCTTTTTATCAGATGGTATATTATTTGTACATATGTTAAATATATCCTTTCCCATAGCTTAATTCATCCATAGATTATGTGCAATCCCTAATACAATGCAAGCACTATGTTTTTTTACTGGGGGAGGGTTGTTCTGAGACAGGCTTTTAAGTAGCCTAGCCTGACCTTAAACTTGTTATGCAGCTGAAGCTGGCCTTGAACTGACCCCATTCTCTATATCTTAAGTGCTGGGGTTCTTGGCATGCATTTACCCACACACAGCTCTTTTTTTTTTTGGAACGGTGACAAAGGAAAATGTACATGTTCAGTACAGACACAATTTTTTTTTCAAGCATTCTTTGTGATCAATAGAATTCAAAACAACTGGATTAGAAGGGTTAACTGGCTCATATTGAAATGTACTATATGCCAGGTGTGTCGGCTTGTGCCTGGGTACTAGTACTTGGGAGACTGAGTTAGGAGAATTGCACATTGGAGGCCAGGCTAGGTTATACAGTGAACCTTAAATAAACTAGTGTTGGGTACAATGATATATATCTATGATTCCACATACCCTGGAGACTGAGGCAAAAGTTATTTCAAGTGTGGGGCCAGCCTGGGCAATTTAAGGGAGATGCCTGTCTCTAAAAAGAACAGGGATGGGAATAGACTACTTGCCTAGTATGTGTGAGACCATAGGACCAATCCCCAGCATTAAGACACAGTAATAAACTCTGAAGGAGACCTTTGTTATATTTTAACTGTTGCAGTAAATGACATTTATTTTAATTCTTCTTAATATAATTTCAGGATCCTTTGGCTGGTATAATTCCACGTACTCTTCATCAAATTTTTGAGAAACTTACTGATAATGGCACTGAATTTTCAGTCAAAGTATCCCTATTGGAAATCTATAACGAGGAGCTTTTTGATCTACTTAGTTCGTCTACTGATGTTTCTGAAAGGCTGCAGATGTTTGATGATCCCCGGAACAAGGTAACTCAGGGTTTGAGAAAGAAAGTTTCAAATTTTACTGCATGAATCTTTTAAAAGTCAGTATACTTTTTCTTTATAAAGTAATAGATATTCTTTTGATATTTGTTTGATCAGAGAGGAGTGATAATCAAAGGCTTAGAGGAAATTACAGTACACAACAAAGATGAGGTCTACCAAATTTTAGAGAAGGGGGCAGCAAAAAGGACAACTGCAGCAACCTTGATGAATGCTTATTCTAGGTAAGAAAAACCATTTTCCTTTTACAAAAACTTTGGAGGTGTCAAGTTAGGATGGGTCAGGAAACTGGGTCACATAGCAGATTTGGAACTTGGAATCAGACTCAAAAAGAGGAAGATTGTTGAAAGGAAAACAAAGGTAAGTTAAATTAGTGCAGAAGTATTAGCATTTTCAAGACAGCTTCTTTTTCAAATGATGGTATGCCGGGTGTGGTGTGGTGGTTCATGTGTAATCCTGGCATTTGGGAGGCCGAGGAAAGGATCACAAGTGGGAGATCAGACGGGAATATATAACTAGGCGCACTTGGGCTGTGCAGTCAGACTGTGCTTCCAAACAACAGTCGGCAAAGCCGAACCCTCAGAGCAGAACTAGTCTATGCTAACCTCTAACCTTTCTGTTGACTCAAAAACCAAACCAAAGCAAGGTGAGGTGGCACACGCTTTAATCACAACACTTAGGAGGTAGAGGCAGGTGGAACTCCAGGCCATCCAAGGCTCCACAGTAAGACTGTCTCAAAACCAACCAACAAATCAAACTAAACCAAAAATGTAAATAAAACCACATCTGCTAGAAACCCAGATTAAATTTTAGGATGAAATGCACAGAGACTAAACTGCTTTGTTAAAAATTTATTTATTTTTTCATGTCTTGGGTTGACTTCTTCCATCCTCTGTCTTGTTTGATATAGTTATAATCATTATTTTGAATTTTTCTTTTTTTGCATTTTTTATTAATTATTATTTATTACACTTTATTCACTTTGTATCCAGCTGTAGCTCCCTCCTTCTCCCATGCTCCTCCCCTAGTCCACTGATAGGGGAGGTCCTCCTTCCCTTCCATCTTACCCTAGCCTATCAGGTCTCATCAGGACTGGGCTGCATTGGCTTCCTCTGTAGCCTGGTAAGTTTGCCCCTCCACTCAGGGGAAGGTGGTCAAAGAGCTAGCCACTGAGTTCATGTTAGCTAAACTGCCTTTTTAAGGTAGCCTCTTAGGCACTTTTATACAACTGTTCTATGGAGTTTGGTTTTTTGGTGGTACTAGGAATTAAATCCAAGGCAGATGTCAGGCAAGCACTTGATCACTGAGCTGTAGAAATTGAGGCCAAATCTTTTTTTTTAAAAAAGGATTTTACTTTAGTGTCAACACACAAGATGGTTACTAACTCTGGTATTCATGAAAGGTCCAAATTTCTCTAAATACTGTTTAGTTGCTGTATTTTCCACTGCTGATGACATTAGCGAGTGCAGCGATGTTCTGTTTGGGAGCCATCTGCTCTGAAACACTGTTCTTTTCAGAAGTGCCTGAGAAATCTTTGTAAGTGTGTGTTGCTGTGGCTGGAACTCAGGAACTGGTGTGTGCTAGACACTGGCTCTCCTCCACACTACAAGTTCTAGGGTTGTTTTCTTAGCTTTGATAAAGTTAGTATTGTAGGTAGCAGGTAGAATTTTGTCTTGCCAAGTTTTATTTTCTGACTGATGATATCTTTGTTTTCCCTTGTGCCTTTAGAGCTTCCTTTCCTGTTTTCAGTATTTTGTAGGGAACAAATAATGTTTTACATTGTAATGAGTGGACAACTTGCTCTTGTTTTCTAGTCGTTCACATTCAGTTTTTTCTGTTACGATACACATGAAAGAAACTACAATTGATGGAGAAGAGCTTGTTAAAATTGGAAAGTTGAATCTGGTAAGCATCCTGCCTTAATGCCACTGTGTTATTCTTGATTACTCCCTAGAGAAGTTTGGGATTCTCACTTATGTACAGTATCTTTATAGTTACTTCATTAATTAGCTTTGGAGTGGGAGGAGAAATTTGTTATGGAAAATTTACTTAGCTAGCCATTTAGTACATTATATATAGTGAAAAATATGAAAGAATACAAATCTTTGGATCCAAATACAAAGATTGACACTTTCTTTTTAAAATTAAAGGTTGATCTTGCAGGAAGTGAAAATATCGGGCGTTCTGGAGCTGTTGACAAGAGGGCCAGGGAAGCTGGAAATATCAACCAGTCCCTGTTGACTTTGGGAAGAGTTATTACTGCTCTTGTGGAAAGAACACCTCATATTCCTTATCGAGAATCTAAACTAACTAGAATCCTGCAAGACTCCCTTGGGGGACGCACACGAACATCTATAATTGCCACCATTTCCCCTGCATCTCTTAATCTTGAGGTAAGCCCTTTGAGAGGAAGCAGCCCGTGTGGGGACCGAGAGCCTTTCTTAGCTGTCATAATTTTAAAGTGCACTTACTTGCTTCATTCCGTGCTGTAATAGATAACCTGGACATTGTATATGAGCATATATCCTAGAAGATGCCACTGTGATAAAAAGCCAGTTATGACCTCCAAAGCGTGTGTGTGTGTGTGTGTGTGTGTGTGTGTGTGTGTGTGTGTCTCTTTCTCTTCTGGATTTCTTTTGAGATTTGCTGTGTCTTCTAGGCTGGCAGAAGACTTGTGATCTTCCTGCCTCTGCTTCCAGACATATATATTTGATTTTTGGTTGTTTTGTTGTTGGTGGTGATGGTGGTGGGTTTTTTGTTTATTTGTTTGTTTTGTTTTTTGAGACAGGGTTTTTCTGTGTAGCCCTGGCTGTCCTGGAACTAGCTCTGTAGACTAGGCTAGCCTCACAGAGATCCTCCTGCCTCTGTCTCCTGAGTGCCGGGGTTAAAGATGTGTGCCACCACTACCCAGGGAAAAAGTATATTTTATACTTATTTGTTTATTTTGTATGTGTGTCTCAGGGGTTGGGGGAGGGTATACAGATAGGAGTCAGAAAACAACTGTGGCTGTCAATTCTCCCCTTCTATAGTATGGGTTCTAGGGATCAAGCTCAGGTCATTTGGCTTGGTGGCAAATGCCTTAGCTCATTGAGTCATCTTGCTAGCCTTTCATACTTTCTTTAAACAAACAAAGATTGCTGGGACTAGAGAAAGCTCAGTGGTTAAGAGCTTTGGCTCCTCTTCCAGAGGTCCAGGGTTTGATTTCCAGCACCCATGTGGTGACTTACAACTATGTGTAACTCCATTCTTAGGGATCTGTTGCCCTCTTTTGGCCATCTCAGGCACTAGGCCTGCACACTGTGCATAGACATACATTCAGGCAAAACACCCATACATGTTAAAAAAAAAAAGATTTTCAATGTCAGTAGTGATGGGTGTTGTGTTCATTGAGGGCTTAGATTGAGTCAATAGACTTCTTGCATACTATTTTCATTATGTTATACTATGTTAAAATTAGGTTATATTTCAATATACTTCATTCTTTTTTATGGGTGCATAATATTTAATCATGTGGATGTAGGTGTTGTGTAACAGTGTTCTTGGAATCTCATGAACAATGTTTACTTACTTCAGATAGGGAACACATGTCAGACCAAAGTAAAAACATCACAGAGCTCAACTTGGTCAACTAATGGTTTTTATTGGGGTTGCTTACAGTAATATGGGTGAGAGATTACTTATAAGAGTAAAAATGGCTCAAAGACAGCTGCATCGCCAAAGCCTCCCCCATCCTCCATGTGCATTTGCTCATGGCAGCTCAACTTGCATACAGCCCAACAGGCTGAGGAATGTCTGAGAGTAGTTCTGCTGATCTGAGTGTCTCTCAGGGAGGGGCCCACTGCGTCTGTTTCAGGGACTTTCTGCTCAGTGGGTGGGAGAGTCCTGGTGTACCTGTTTCAGGGACTTCTGTAACTATTGAATTTTTTATTTCCTGAGCTTACTGGGCTTCCCTGCAAGATGGAACGTTTTACTACCCTTTAGAATATTATCCTTAAGGAATTTCCTTCCAAGGTGGAAAGTTTTTTTTCCTTTGAGAAAATTGTTACTTAATAGGACATTTTGTTTATTCACCAGCTGGTGGAATTCACTGAGTTTAAGGCCAGTGTAGGAGGCTGAGGAGGTGGCTCTTAGTAAAGTAAAGTGCATGCCACACAAGCATGAGGAGACCTGAATTCAGATCCCCAGTCCTCACATCAGAGCTAAGTTTGGTGATGCAGTCCTGGGGTCTTTGGAAGGATCCTTGGAGCTCACTGGCCAGCCAGTCTGTCTAGATTGGCAGGCTTCAGATTCATTGAGAGTGATGCCACCTGAAAGCATAAGATGGAGAGTGATAAAGGCATTCAACCTTGACCCAGTGGCTTTCACACTCATGCACACATAACAACACTTAAAAAATTCTTGGTCAAAATAGTCAGTTAATAGATTTCATACATTAATGCAGGTAGAAATTATGCTTGTAAGTTATTTAGTACATTTTAAGTAATGGAAGTATCTTATTTTCATCCTGATGTCTTCAGTAATTATTAACCTTTTATTTTATGACAGGAAACTCTGAGTACATTAGAATATGCTCACAGAGCAAAGAACATAATGAATAAGCCTGAAGTTAATCAGAAACTCACCAAGAGAGCTCTTATTAAGGTAATGTTTTTTATTTTTGTTTTTCTCAGACAGGGTTTCTCTGTGTTGCCCCGACTGTCCTAGAACTTGCTTTGTAGACCAGGCTGGCCTGGAACTCAGAGATCCACCTATCTCTGCCTCCTGAGTGCTGGGATTAAAGGTGTGCACCATCACACCAGGCTAGGAATAATGGCAGATTACTGTTAATTAAGATCTATCAAACTGCTTGTGATAAGCATGTGTTGTTGAGCGAGGGTCTCATTGACCAGGCAGAAGTGCGCTCCTCACTGTGGTTCTGGAGACCGGCTGCCACTGAACTGCTTCCCCAGCCCCTTGTGGTAGGCATTTCATGTAATGTAACAACGCAAATGCCCGATACATTAGAGGGTTTTCCTAACACTGATGTGTTGACACCCTTGGTAGCATTTGCGTTTACAATTATAAGTTCTGTTTGCATCGTTGATGTGAAATACCATGACATTTACCTCTTCTTAGCACTTGTTCAGTGATTTTTTTAAAAATATGTTAATGTAGTTGTCCAATATCTATATAATTCACTTTTAGAACAAAATTAATACTGTAGTTTCCCTTCTTTGTAATCAAATGGCCCCTGATATGCTTTCTTTCTCTTACTCTTTGTTTTGTTCTTGAGCAGAAACTTAGTTTGTAGTCCAGGCTGGCCTGGCATCTGTTTCCTTATGCTCCTGCTTGCCCTCTTTAGTGCTAGGATTATGGACATGAACCACCATGCCTGTTTATCAGTATGCTTTCTATAGCTAGTTTGCCTTTCCTATACATTTTCTATGAAGGGAATTATATACTATTTGGCTTCTTGCTTCTCCCTTTTTACTTGTTGATTTAATTTATGCTGTTGACATATATCAGTGTATTTCTTTATATTGCTGAATAATATTCTATTATATAGATACTGCTGTATTTTGTTTAAACATATACCAGCCAATAGGTTATTTCCAAAAATGCCATAAGATACTTAAAAAATTTCCTCCTCTCTTCTTAGCTCTAATTCCTATACTCACTAATCTGTTCTGTAGAATTTTGTAGTTTCAGAAGTATTATTGAAGAAAAACTATTGAAGCATAAATTTTTGGAGTCGTCTTTAAATATTGTATTCTCTGGAGGTTCACTCAAATAGTCATGTATTATGATAGAGCTTTTTAGTGTTGAATAGTATCTTATGGTATCTGTGTGCTATTTGTTTAATTTGTGTGACAATCTTGAATGATTTATTGAATAACTTTAATTTTTGTTTCAAATGAAACTGCTATTTATATTAATTCATAGGCATTTGTATAAATATACATGTCTTATTTACTGTTCTAATTTTTGTGAGGAGACACCATGACCAAAGCAACCTCTAAAATAAAACATCTTATTGGGGACTTGCTGACAGTGTCAGCGGGTTTAGTCCACGATCATCTTAGCGGGGAGCATGGTGGTAGGCAGGCCTGGCACAGGGTGGTAGAGCTCATACCTGATCTGAAAGATGGAGGCAGAGAGAAGACAAGGCTGAGCCTGGCATGGGCTTTTGAAAGTCTGCCTTCACTGACTTTCTTTCTCCAACAGCTGTCCTCTTACTCCTTCATGACAGGCCAACTTCGAACTGAATAAAAATAACATTCAAATAATATGAGCCTGTGGGGCTGTTCTTATCCAAACCACCCCAGTACATTTTCATCTAAATGTTTATTCTATCACTGTGTGTCCACCTGTATGCATGTGGAAGTCAGATGACAGCTTTCAGGAGGCATTCTCCACAGTGGGTCCCAGGACCTGTCAGGCTTCTGTTGCAAATGCTTTGACCAGCAGAGACATCTCTTCTGGACTTAGACTTTCATTTCTTCCTGGCAATTGTCAGTGAGTGTGCTGTGGTGCGTAGGAACTGGCTGCTTCAGTTTTTAAGGAGTGACTAAAGTAGTTTGTTGTGATGGGACAGAGTTGAGTCTCACTCTGTAGCTCAGGTTGGCATTAATCGTAATTGTCCTGCCTCTGCTTCCTACTGCTGGGTCTACAGGCATGCACCGCTATGCCCAGCTCTGCCAAACCATTCTTCAGTGTGTCTGTATGGCTTTACTGTCAATGTAAGTGATATGCTTTCTTCACTCCCTCAGCAGCGTTTGGTGATGTAGCTATTTTTCACTTTAGCCACCCTGAAAAGGTGTGGTGGTTGTTAGTTGTATCACTTGGTCGACCTTACATTTCCCTAACGACCAATGACATAAAACATCTTCTCTTACCTACTAGTCTTATGTCCTTTTTTTGTTTGTTTTTGCGTTGTTTTGTTTTTCAAGGCAGGGTTTTCCTGTTTAGTCTTGGAACTTGCTCTTCTAGACCAGGTTGCTCTCAAACTCCTCTCCTGAGTGCTGAGATTAAAGGTGTGTGCCACCACCGTTAGCTTGGATATGCTTTTTGGTGACATGTTTGGTCCTGTCTTTAGCACTCTTTTGTGATGGATTGTTTCTTCCTTTATTGATGTGTTTTGGATTTTGTTTAATGTGTAAGGGTGTTTTGCTGCGTGTATGCACCACGTGTATGCAGTACCAGTGGCAGCAAGAAGAGGTGTCAGCTTCCCTGGAGCTAGACTTACAGATGTCTGTTAGCCAAAATGTGGGTGCTGAGAACAGAGCCTGGGTCCTCTGCAAGAACAGCCAGTGCTCTTACCTGCAGCCCAGCTTTCCAGCCTAGAGTCCCTAATATACTTTAGTTTCTTTGTTACATACAAAGTTTTCTAGATATTTGAGGTTTGCTTTCCTCCTTTGTTGAATAGCTTCTCATCTTCACACAGGCTTTTGCAGAGCAAAAGCTTTTAATTTCTGTGTTGTCTACTATATCAATCTTTTCAGATGTATTGGGGTCTATTTCTGAACTTTGTTCTATTCATTTATTTAATTCTTCTACCAACACTATTTAGTTTTAATTACTGGAATTTTGTAATGATTCTCAAAGGCTGTCATGATTAGTTTTTTGTCAGCATGGCATAAGCTAGAGCCATTTAGGAAGAGGGAACCTCTATTGATAATATGCCCCAGCTAAACTGGCTTGTAGGCAAGCTTGTGGGGTTTTTGTTGTTGTTTTCCAGCTAGTGGTTGACATAGGAGGGCCCACCTCACTGTGAGTCCTGCCACCCCTGGCCAGATAGTCCTGTGGTATATAAGAAAGCAGGCTGAGTAAGCCATGAGGAGCAAAGCCAGGAAGCAGCATCCTCTATGGCCTCCGCTTGAGTTTCTGCCTCCAGCTTCCTGCCCTGGAGTAAGTGCTTAAGTAAGCACTTCCCTCCCCAGGTTTCTTTGGTTATGGTGTTTTATCACAGCAGTAGAGATCTTAACTGAGATGAAGACGGGTAGATAAGCTTATAATGAATACATTTAAAGACTTTTATTAAGGCCATTAAAAGAGTATTTCTAAGCAAATTAACATTGATTTAAAACTAGTTATAGCTGGGGCTGGGGTGTCTACACATGTACTCTCATCATGTCAAAGACTGAGACTGAAGATTGCTATCAAGGACAGCCTATGTGATGGAGTAAAATCCTCTCCTCCCCCCCTTCTTCTTCTTCGTCGTCGTCTTCGTCTTCTTCTTCAGTATGATTATAACTTTTATGTTTGAAAAACATAAAGTGCTAACATGTTTTATTTCATGCATATGCGCTCCAGACTTAATAATAGAACTAGAACTACTAACTTGATACCTATGTATAACATTCCTCTTGTGTAGGAGTATACAGAAGAGATAGAGCGTTTGAAGCGCGATCTTGCTGCAGCCCGTGAGAAAAACGGAGTGTATATCTCTGAAGAAAATTTTAGGTAAGCCTTTGGCTATGGAGTTGATTTCTAAGATTTTTTTTCGAGACTGTTCTGGAACTCACACTATAGACCAGGCTAGCCTTGAACTGAGAGATCCAACTGCCTCTGCCTCCCAAGTGCTAGGATTAAAGGCCTGCACTACTGCTCAGCTGGATTTTTTTTTAATTTTTATTTTTTATTTTGAACATAAGGGTGGTTTGCCTTCATGTATGTCTGTGTATCCCATTTAGGCAGTGTTACAGGGGCTGAGAGAGGGCACCAGATCTGCAGATGGAGATATAAATAGCTGTGACCTGCCCTGTGGTGCTGGGACCCGAACCCCGTTCCCCAGGCGAGCAGAGGTAGCCCTTAACTGCGGAGCCACCCCAGCTCTTAGTTTTGTTTTGATCCCAGGCTAGTCTGAAGCCCTCTCAGTCCTGCCTCCGCCTCAGTTCCTGGATTTACAAGTGTGCTAACACACTTAAAACCAGACTTTCCAATAACGGTAGCTTGAAGTAAAACCTCCTTACGCAGCAAGAAGGAAACAAGGTGGTCTACTGCCAGGAAGTGCTTCTTTGGGTCTGACATTAACAGGCAGTTATTGCGCCAGGGTGATGGCTGTGAGTAAAGGGACCTGCTGCATAGTCTTGAGACTTGAGTTTAATATCTGCAAGCCACATGGGGGAAGAAAAGACCCTGCTTCTACCAGCTGTCCTTCAGCCCCCACCTGTGTACCATGATATTTGTGCAAGTGCGTGTAAACACCCACACAAATAATAAGGAATTTTTTTTTAAGTGGCATGTCCCAGGAGGCAGAGATAGAAAGACTGAGAGTTTGATACAGGTCAGGGCTACATAACAAGACACAAGACTAGTCTCAAAACTAAAACTGATTGGTGAGGTGGGTCATCAGGTAACAGTGCTTCTGCCAAGCCTAAGGACGTGAGTTGAATCCCTCAAAGCCCACGTGGCAGAAGGAAAGAACCATCTCCACCAAAAGTTGTCATCTGACCTCTGCTGTAGCAACTCACCACCCTTCACCAAATAAATGTTTAAAAACATTGTTATCGAACGCCTTTTAGCTAACTTCATATTTTAAAATAATTACTAGTTTACATTAAAAATTATAAGAATAGTACAGAAAAGTCCCATGCATCATAGTTACTTATTTAGGCAGGGTCTCATGTAGTCCAGACTAGTCTTAACCTCACTGTGTAGTCAATGATGACCTTAAACTTCTCCTGTCTCCACCTCCCAAGTGCTGGCATACAGGCATGTGTCACCAGGCTTAGTTTTATGTAGTCCTGGGGATCAAACCCAGGGCTTTATGGATGCTGAACAAGTACACCATTTGAGTCACATCCTTAGCCCTTTTATTTTATTATTTTTTAAAGATTTTATTTATTTATACAGCATTCTGCCTGCATGTGTGTCTGTGCACCAGAAGAGGGCACCAGATCTCATTATAGATGGTTGTGAGCCACCACCATGTGGTCGCTGGGAATTGAACTCAGAACCTTTGGAAGAACAGCCAGTGTTCTTAACCTCTGAGGCATCTCTCCAGCCCCCCCCCCCTTTTATTTTTTCTAAAGACAGAGTTTTGTTTTCTGGTCCTAGCTGGACTTAAACTCACTATGTAGGTCAGGGTGGCCTTGAATTCATAGGAATCCTACTTCAGCTTTCTGAGTACTGAAATTATAGGCATGGGCCATAACACCGGGCTCCCATGTATTCCTTAATGTGACTCAGTAGTCAGCTTGGGAGTTAGCACTGCCACCATGTGTATGGATGGTTCTGTACCATTTTAACTCGTGTACACATTTGTGTAAGCATCACTGCACTGAAGATACAGAAACCCCTTTTTTGCCTCTTCAAAGTCATTTTCATCTTCTCCTCTTCCTGTGACCTCTATTCTCTGACAAATTTATACTTGAGCTAAACCACCAACCAAGTCATTTCTGAAGTTTCCTAACACTCAAGAACTCATTAAAGTGGGTCTGGAAAGCCTGTGAGTTCTGCGTTAAGAAGCGCTGCTGCAGCCAGATGTGGCGTTGCCTTTGATCCCAGCACTCTGGACACATAGGCATATTTCAGAATTTGAGGCCAGCTCATCTTTAAGAAGAATAAAAAAACATTCATCGAACTTTATTTTATCTTTTTGTTTGTTTTTTGAGATAGGGTTTCTCTGTGTAGCCCTGGCTGTCCTGGAACTTGCTCTATAAATCAGGCTGGCCTCAAACTCAGAGATCCTCTGCCTCCCGAGCGCTGAGATTAAAGGCATACACCCAGCTTTATGTTCAAATGTTTTTGTTGAATTTTATTTCTGTTGTTACTTTTGTTTGTTTGTTTGTGTTGTTTTGCGTTTTGTTGTTGTTGTTGTTGTTGTTTTGTTTTTTGGTTTGGTTTTTGAGATAGGTTTTGTTTGTGTAGTGTTGCCACATGTTTGGTTTACAGTCCTGCGGGTTGAATGGAGTGTAAAAAGTGGTACCTGGAATTATGTCTGCACTTCCATCACATGCTTTCTTTGGTTGAATTTTTTTGTAGGGCGAAGGCAAAGCCCTTCAATCCTGAATGACTCACCCAGATTTCTAGTTAGAGTTTACTCTGGCTGCTGTCACACGATTAGAATGGGTTTAAGTGCTGAGGCGCCCCCCATTCACTGTAGATTTTCAGTCACATGCCTGGCTTTTCATTGTGTTTGTAGTGAGAGAGAAGCAGAAATTCACATACACTGGGCTCAGACTCCTGGCTCTCGAGGAGGTTCATTGCCCCCAAGAGGATACTCAGCAATATCCAGGCCTCTTGTTTGTTTTAATCAAAGACTTTATTGGCTGAATGTTATACAACACTCTTTAACATTTAACTTGAGCAGATGGAAGGTGAGAAACATGTCATTCAGATCTATGAAATAAAATAGGCCCGTCAAGATTTGAAATAAAGACAAAAGATAGCATGAAGTAGAACTTAAATACTGAAGTTAAAACATGGTAATTTTTTTAATGAAAATCTAGTTTGTAATAAAATGCCTTTGAGAAATTTATCATGAGGGAAAAAAAAGATTCTTAAAATCTGACCTTTTTCAATACATTATTATTATTATTATTATTATTATTATTATTATTATTATTATTAT
>NW_026592510.1:1457821-1487053 GCF_907164565.1 Psammomys obesus | reverse complement strand
ATTATTATTATTATTATTATTATTATTATTATTATTATTATTATTATTATTATAAGTAGTAGTCAATTCCATCACTCTACAAATAAAAGATTCCTAAAGTTTAAAAGTTTTCCTGATACACCTTGTCTCAAATAACCAAAAAAAGAAAAAAAGTTCCTGATAGAATCCACGTGGCTTAATTTATGGCATCTGTAACCCCACTGGCTTGGAGTTTCTGAGTAAGCCTGAAAGGTTCTACTGGTATCTGGTCTGGGAACAACATTGTCCCAGAGCCCGGGGCTGTGACTCTTCACAGCTCCCTGCTGCTCCAGTTCCTGAGTACGTTTGATAAGAAGTTATTATATGGAAGTTCCCAGAGAGATCATTTTAAAATGCATCCAGGACTTCTTAGCACTTTCAGTATATTAGGATCTGAATTAAGCTCAGTAGACTCTAATCCACCTCGCCCTTCTTCTTGTGTTAATAATCAAATCACAGCCAAGTATATTAAATGTTCTAAAGATGTCATGTTCTGAGCATGGGACGCTGGGTAATCTCACCCACACAAAGATGGGAAGTGTTAGCTCTTAAGCCAAGTGCTTACTTGTCTCCTGTATTGCTTCAGGTGACTCTTGTGGGTTGGTTTCTTTGGTTTCTGTTTGTTTGTTTGTTTGTTGGCATTTATTTTTCTTCCTTTGGTAAATAATCAATATTTCTGGTAATTACAGCCCTGTCAAAGTCAGCATTTTAAAGCTGTTGTATTAACAGATCCATCTGATTTTTCTCATGTTTTCTTCATTAAAACAAAAACATTAAGGGTTTTCTTAGTATATATTTAACAAAGATTACAAAAAATTGTGGTCTCTATTTAAGAATTCATATTCTGTGTACCAAAAGTTTAGGCTGTTTTTGTTGATCTGGTTCTTTCACTTGTACCCCAGCCCACGTCCAACCTGAAACCTGTGAGAATTTCCTACACTTAGTAGGGGCTTCAAGCCAGACATGGTGACACACACCTTTAATTCCACCACTGAGGGAGGCAGAGGCAGGTGGATCTCTGTGAGCTTGAAGCCAGCCTGTTCTACAGATTAGGTTCTAGGACAGCCAAGGTTCTATTACACAGAGAAAGCTGTCTCAAAAAACCAAAAGAAAAAAAAAGTAGCTATAAAAATGCCCAAAATGTTTAATCCTAGAAGCAAATAAATACATCTTAATATGTTCTAGCTAGCAAACATATTTAAGGCAATAATACAGTCCTGTTTTTAATTTTGTTTTTTAAAAAAACAAAACAAAACAAAACAAAATCCATGCTTTGCTTCTAGGATGGGGCAGGGCAGTTACCCATCCTTTCAGCAGGATATCAGGTCATCTTCATGTGTGTCTACTGACACCCTGGACGAAACACTGGCCTTAGCACATGTGATTGCTGTTTTAAACACACCTTTGCTCAGATCCTAACTGATTAACATAAACGCTGGAAAAAAGTACAAAGGCTAAGTATGTAAAACAGTTGTACATTTCTGCAGCATTCCAGACCTCATCTAGGCCTCTTTGATGGTTCTCATTGGTGTGGGTGGGGAACCCTGATGGCACCCAGTAGCTCTAAAGCAGGGATGTCACTGAATATCCTGATATGTGCAGGATAGCCCTCAACAAAGAACTGTTGTACAAAACACCTGAACTGCTGAAGCTGAGACATGCTGCACAAGGCCTAGTACTAGTGTAACAGTGCTGTCTGTACACAGACTAGTATAACTGGGTGTGGCATCCCCTGTAGATACTGAGGACAGATACTGCTCTGTAACATACTATGATTCGGTCTTCTGCTGGTTAGTCACTTATCTCACCCATTTCTTCAAGTCTTAAGCCCTTACTCCATCAGGGGTCATTTTTGTGTTACATATCACTGATTGCAGCCACATAGGTTATGTCCTTCCATCCCTCCTTTGCGTTACCTTCTTCTCAACATGCAGTTTTATTTTATATGTATTTCCTGATGCTAGGAACCAAATCCAGAGTCTCCTGTGTATTCGGACAAGCCCCCTGTCACTGACTCACTCCCTAGCTCCTTAGCCTCTCAGATTTGCACACACGCACCTTTCCTTCATAGAAAAATATCCTAAGTTTCAGAGTAGAGGTCAAAGGAGAAATGTTCCATTTATAAAACAGGCAGGGGCTGGAGAGATGGCTTAGTTGGGCCCTGACTGCTCTTCCAGTTGACCCAGGTTCAGTTCCCATCACTGGCATGGGCTCACACTGAAGTCCAGTTGCAGGGGGATCCGATGCCCTCTGCTGGTCCCCATGGGCACTAGGTATGCAAGTGGTCCGTGGACATAAATGCAGGCAAAACACTCCTATACATAAACTAAATATAAGTAAATCCTGTTTTAGAAGAGGCGACATTTGTTAGTTGCATTTTGCACTTGCTGTTTATCACCACGTAAGTAGTATCATGAGGGCGAGAAGTGTGGAGTTGAATTTGTGTAGTTGCCATAATTTTTGTTGTATTTTGTTATACAATAGGACTAACATTTTGTAGGATTTAGAAGAAAACATTTCTGTATAACTGCTATATTTGTGCTAAACTTTGTTTTAGAGCCATGAATGGAAAATTAACTGTTCAGGAGGAACAAATTGTTGAGTTGGCTGAAAAAATCGTTGTTCTTGAGGAGGAGCTCAGTAAGGTAGGCATTCTGGGTGATAATGCAAGGCCACTTGACAAGGAAATTGCAATCCAGTGAAGTCCTGGGAGGAACTTGAAGAATTAATACTGCTACATTAGACATTACTTAAGTTTAAATAAGCTTTTTAGGGGCAGACCAGATACCATTAAAAATATTCTAGTTTTTAATGGTAAACTATTACGATTTTTACATTTAAATAATTTGTGTTATTTTCCCAATATTATTAACTAGCCAAGTGTTTCACTAGCCAGAGTATTTTTTTTTTTTCTGATTCTTAAAGAATTGTTTAATGTATTCATTATATGTAGGTTACAGGGTTATTTGTGGATAGTAAAAATGAACTTGACCAGTGTAAATGTGACCTGCAAACCAAGACACAGGAACTTGAAACCACTCAGAAACATTTACAGGAAACAAAATTACAACTTGTTAAAGAGGAATATGTGTCTTCAGCTTTGGAAAGAACTCAAGAGAAACTTCATGATACTGCCAGCAAGGTTTGTCCTTTGTAGTGAAAACATTGAAGGGTGGGTAGAAATTCTTGCTTAAGCTTTGATAGTAAGATTTTAATTTATTCATTCCAAATGTTATATAATATATATCCATTTATGAAACAATATTTTATTATTTGACCCATCTCTTTTTAAACTGTAATGAAATTATTACATTTTTTGAGGTATATTTTTTGAGGAGACAGTAAAAGGAAAAACCGTTTATGAGCAAGCAGTTACTAGAATGAGTTTGCAATGTCAGTTTTCTTTGCACAGATGACTGTCTGGGAGAGAGGGGCTTGGTTGGGACTAAGCATTCCTGAGCATCTGGGTACATTAGCATAAGTTTAACTTTTTCTGATATAGTGTCTAAACTTTCGTGTCTAGTTCTCATCAGGGAGAGATCCTTATGGAACACAGGCACTTTGATTAGACTGTTTTTATGTTATCTTTTTTGTTTTGTTTGTTTTTATACATACAGTTGCTTAACACAGTTAAACAAACTACTAGGGATGTGTCTGGTCTCCATTCTAAACTGGACCGCAAGAGAGCAATTGATAAACACAACGCTGAAGCTCAGGATGTTTTTGGCAAAAACCTCAACAATCTGTTCAATAATATGGAAGAACTGATTAAGGCTGGCAGTGCAAAGCAAAAGGCCATGCTAGAAGGTCATAAGACACTGTTTGGTGAGTACAAGCATTGCTGTGGGTGTGTCCTGTGGGTATGTGTGTTCATGAATGTGGAGGTCAGAGAACAAGCTAAAATGTTATTTCTTAGTGTTGTTCTTAAGAGTTTTTTTGTTTGTTTGTTTGTTGTTATTTTGTGTTTTAAGACAGGGTTTCTTTGTGTAGCCCTGGCTGTCCTGGACTTAAGACTGGCCTTGAACTCATAGAGATCCACCTACCTCTGCCTCCCAAGTGCTGGAACTAAAGGCGGTATGCCAGGACAGCCAGTCAAGTTAGGTTATTTTATATTCTGACATGGGTGCTGGGGATCAGACTCCACCTTTGGAGCAGTCAGTACTCTTAACCTTAAGCCTCCTCTCTAGACCTCCTCCACCTTATTTCTTTTGAGACTAGTAGTGAAACTAGGCCTGCTCACTTGCTTGCTCTTAGAGCTCATGAGCACTGGCATGGTAGGCCTGTGCCATGGCACCTGGTTTATGCTATGATGGAGATGGGATCCAGGGCTCTGCATATTAAGCAGGTGTTCTGGCAACTGAGCTAAATTACTAGCCCATTCTAGTCTTACTGTCTGTCTTTCTGTCTTGAGACAGGGTCACTAAGTTGACTAAAGTGAACTTAAACTCACTCTGTAACACAAGCTGGCTTTGAATTTGTGATCCTCCTGCCTCAGCTTGAGTGCTGGAGTTAGGTATGAGCTAACATGTCTCAAAACGAACTCATTACTGTTTTAAACAACAAGAACAATTCAGGTGACAGTGTCACTAGTGCCTGTCTCACTGAACGGATTAGCTGTTTAGGCAAGAGATGAATATTTTTGCTTTCTTTACAACAAAT
This sequence comes from Psammomys obesus, assembly GCF_907164565.1. Lineage (NCBI taxonomy): Eukaryota > Metazoa > Chordata > Mammalia > Rodentia > Muridae > Psammomys > Psammomys obesus. The sequence continues at coordinate 1,482,376 of NW_026592510.1, read as the reverse complement.
TTTAGAGGTTTGTTGTTTGAGTTTAGACTTTTATACAATAAGATTTATCAAATTAGCATATTATTATAAATAAAATTTCTCAGCTAGGTGTGGTAGAGCACGCCATCTCTGTGAGTTCGAGACCAGCCTGGTCTACAAAGAGTCCAGGACAGTCAAGGCTACACAGAGAATCCCTGTCTCAAAAAAAATAAAAAATAAAAAAATAAAAAAAAATGCTGGAGAGCATAGTTTAATTCCTAGCCACCCGTGCACCCGCATAGCAGCAACTCTAGTTCCAGGGGATCTGACATCCTCTTCTCAAATGTTTAAGTGCACAGATATATACACACAAAATACAGAAATAATTTATTTTAAAGTCATAATTTTTTTGTTTATTTTGTGGATGTGTATGCATGTGTGTGTCTGTGTGTTTTATGCTTTCTTTTGAGATAGTCTCTCCTAACCCAGTTTAACCCCTAGCCACATATGTAGTTGAGGATAGCCTTGAATTACCTTGTGCTGTGCAGCTGAACCTGATCCTTCTGTCTCCTCCTCGAAAGTGCTGGGATTATAAGTGTGTTTCATAGTAATTAGGTGCAGTTCTCTCTCGTTAATAAATTCCTGTCTGCTATAAGACTGAATTTTAGATACTCAGTTTAGAGTATTCTAATTCTTCAATCCAGTGGTTCATGCCTCTAATCTTAGCACTTGGGAAGCTGAAACATGATTGACTGGAGTCAAGTTCATCTCAAATGAAGAAAAGTAGATTCTAATTTTAAAATTATTCTAAGATTCTAAGGTATACTTAAGTATGATATGCTTTTAACATGCAAGGGCTAATAGAACATTAATATTTACATCTTTTCTTGATTGTGTAGTAAGGCAATTCTTTAATGTAGTTATTGCAAACTCCACAGTAAAAAATTGATTTTGAGTTATTTGAAAGTGGTTTTAGCTGCATTTAAATATATTTATGCCAAAGTTTGCATCTCTTCTTTTTTGTAGGTAACCTGATGTCATCTAGTGTCTCTGCCTTAGACACTGTTACCACGACAGCGATTGAATCTCTCCTGTCTATCCCAGAAGGCGTGTCCACTCGTGTTTCTCAGATTTCTGATAGGATATTGGAAGAGCAGTCATTAGCAGCACAAAGTAAAACTGTGCTGCAAGGATTGATTGTTAGTAAATCCCTTAATGTTTTCACAGGGTGATCAATCATCAGTGTTAACTGCTCGTTCAACTTAAGCTTTGTTAGATAGAGCTGCAGGGCTTTTGTTTCTGTTTCCTCCCCCACAGAAAGACTGGTTTCCAAGAGGTTGTGACTAAACTTTGAAACTGTTTTTACTCATTTGGTGTAGTTGAGAGTACGAATAATTAAGCCATTGTAGTTCACATGTCTGTAACTTTAGCAATTAAAAGATGGAGGCAGGCTGGGCAGTGGTGGCACACACAATTTTTTTGTTGTTGTTGTTTTGGATTTGTTTTTTGTTTGTTTGTTTTGAGAAAGGAAAAGAAAAGATAGATACAAAAGGACCAGGAGATGAAAGCCTTCCTTGGTTTTTAGTGAGTTCAAAGTTACAAGAGGACCTGTCACAAACAAAAGAGTAGTAGTTATTAATGAGCCTTCTTGTCACCAGAGAGCAGCCCACGTGGATTCAAGAGACTTATGGTCTATTACTGGGGCTAGGTTAACCCAACAGGAGATAGCAGACAGCTGGTTTGGCCAAACATAAGTAGCCCATTTTCTTTATTTTAGTCTAGGGGTATGGTGTTGAGTGAGGGCGTATGCTATAACATTTGTGAGGTCAGAGAACACTCTTCATAGTCCTTCCACTGTACATTCTGGGATCAAATGCAGGTCATCCAGCTACATAGTAAGTCTTTACCTATTGAGCTGTCTTGCTGGCTCATGGACAGCTAATTTTAAAGCTTAAATAATATGTGGTGGTGATAGTAATATGAGACAAAATGTAATAATAATTCAGGGAAAACAACAAGTAAACTCTAGGGACGTGTAATATAATTTTTCGCACTAGAGTTACAAGACTAAGCTCTACTAGGCCTTACTCTAAATACTTTTCTCCATGTAGAAATATGCAGGGGTGATGGTATGCTGGGCATTTGCAGCACTTGTGAGGTTGAATCAAGGGGACCATGAATTTGAAGCCAGCATGAACTATATAAAGATTGCCAACCCAGCCTGAGTTATGAGGACAAAAAATCATTCATCTATTTGTTATATCTAATTGTCTTTGTTCTAAAATTTATAATATTTTGCGAATGTGTGTGCACATGTGTATTGTGGCTTGCATGTGGAAATTAGAGGGCAACTTATGAGGGTGAGTTCTCTCTTTGACCATGTGTGTTCCAGGGATCATATGTCAGGCTTGTCAACAGACAACCCCTATCTCCTGTGCCATCTTACCAACCCTGATTTACCTGTAGCCTATAATTGTATTGTTTTTCTAGAATGTTCCTGGACATATTAGTTATTTCTTTGTTAGAATCTTTGCTTCATTTTGAGAGTAATAATCTAATAATTTTTATTTTCTTATTTTTATATGTTTGAGTATTTTGTATATATGCCTATGCACTGTGTGTACACAGTCCCCTCGGTGGCTTGAAGAAGACATTGGATACTCTACTGGAGTCACAGGTGGTTTTGAGCTGCCATATGGGTGCTGGGAATCAAACTGGGTTCTCTGGAAGAACAGCCATTACCCTTAACCACTGAGCCATCTTTTCAGTCCCTAGTTTCTGTATAAATACTACAAATATTAACTAACCCTTTGGCTACACTCAGTGCTTCTATGATACAGATGTCTTCAGTCACCCAAATTTGACAGTTACAGCATTCTGTTACTAACTTCAGAACCTTCATGTGTTTGTTGATATATTTATACATAGTAAGTTGAAAATACTGCTTGAAGTCTGGTATGGTTGTGTCCACCTTTAATCTCAGCTCTTGGGAGGCAGAGGCAAGTGGATCTCTGAGTTTGAGGTTTTATATAGCAACTTCCAGGCCAATACTGAGACTGCCTCAAACAAAACAACCAAGCAACAGGAGGTAGGGGACATGGACGAATGACAAAACCTCTGCTTGAATCAAAGGAAGTGATGACGACTGTTCTCACAGAATTTGTTGAAATTAGTATGCTTCCAAAAGACCCATACAGCTTCTTTACTATACTCATTTCTCTTTTTTCTTGTCCTTTCTTTCTTCCTTCCCTGTGCGCTACGTGCAGGCATATGCTCATAAATGTAAGCATCGGTGGGTAAGAAGCCCAAAAAAAACAACCTCAGGTATCTTAAGTTGCTTTTTTTTTTTTTTTTTTTTTTAATTTTTAAATTTTTTATTTATTTGAGACAGGTTTTATCTGTGTAACATGAGCCCTCACTGTCTTAGAACTCACTCTACTCTGTAGGCTGGTCTTGAACTCAGAGATCTGTCTCTGCCTCTGCCTCTGCCTCCCAAGTGCTGGGAATACAGGTGTGGGCCACTGTCTCCAGTGCTTTCTTTAAAAAAAAAAAAAAAAAAAAAAATTTGATTTATTTTTATAGTGTGTGCAGGGTACATGTTGCCATGGTGTGCTCATAGGGGTCCGGGGAAAACTTTGTGGAATCCGTTTCTCCTTCAACCTTCACATGGGTTCTGGAGATGGACTTTTGTGTCAGGCATTCTAAGTGAGCTCTTGAAACATGCTCATCCCCAGGGATCTACCTGTCTCCAACACCACCTCCCTTCCTGTGCTGAGGTTACAAGGATGTGCTACACGCGGCTCTTTTGTTTGTTTTGGTAATGTGGGTTCTGGCAAAAGAATTAACTTACCAAATGCAGCCTACTAACTTATTTCTGTTTAATTTTGTATTTATTTGTTGCACTTTCCCTAGTGAAAGCATCTTTACATTATATTCTCAATTTCACATGTTCTTCTTCAAGAACAAGAACACACAAGTTCTATACAATAAGCTCTAAGTCACAGGATCTTTAGAGTTAAATACTTCTAGTCTAAAAGTGTGCTCCCTCCCTCCCTAGGTGTTTTGAGTTTAGGTCTTACTCTGTATCTCAAGTTGGCCTAGAACTCACTATGTAGTCCAGGTTGGTTTAGGGCTCATGTTAATCATCCTGCTTTTACCTCTTGAGTAGCAGGGTTTCAGGCATGAGTTAGTGTTTGGCTCCAAAGGCTTCCTTTTTTTGTTTGTTTGTTTTTCCTGTTTATGTTGGGTGGAAGGGTATGTACAAGTGAGTATGGGTACCAGAAGTTGGCATTGGATCTCCTGGAGCCAGAGTTACAGACAGGGTAAGCCACCTAATATATGTACTGGGAATTGAACTTTGGTCCTCCACAAAAGCAGCACATGTTCTTAACCACTGAGCCATTCTTCCAGCCCCCTAGGGCCTACACTTAATAATTTTTTTTGGCTTAGTTTTTTTGTTTTGTTTTGTTTTGTTTTGTTTTACTAATAACCTAAAGATGTTTACAATTCATTATGTTAAAATGTACCTGTAGAATTTGTTGTTTTCCTATGCAAGGGCTCAAACTAGAGTTCTAGAATCTTAACCTTTACTCTCGTTTTTCTTTTCTGAGTTCTATTAGACTGTTAAACTTTCACTAAAAAGGCAGGCATCGCGGTTCATGCCTGCGATCCTGATAGGGTGGAGGCAGCAGTAACAGGAGTTCCAGATCATCCTCAGCTACACAGTGAGTCAGGTCAGCCTGGGCCACAAGATGCCCAACAAGCACAAAAGAGAATTCAGCATTTACTATACACTTAGTGAATATTGTTTTAGTTACTGGAGCAGGACTAGTGATATAGGTGGAATATCCAGCTGTGTCGCTCTAGGTTATAAAGAATGTCAGTTCAGAATTTTGGATTTGGGTGTTTGGTTGGTAAATATCTGACATCTATCAGCCAGGTTAACGGAAATGAAAACATTCTTAAGAATTTGCTTTGTTTGTTTTAAAAACCAGAATGAACTTGTGACTGACCTTCTTGCTTCTCTGAAGACCATCTTAGCCCCGGGTGTGGTTTCCATCTTCAACATCAACAGGCAACTACAGGATATTTTTAGGACATCATTGACAATGGCTGAAAAGGTACATATGTGACCTTCTTAATAACTCAAATTTGAGAGGTTACTTAAAAAAGAAACTAATTTTTTTTTTCTTCAAAGATAGAAGATCAGAAAAGAGAAATAGACGGTTTTCTCAGTGTATTGTGTAACAATCTACATGAACTCCAAGAAAATACAGTTTCTTCCCTGGTTGAATCGCAAAAGCTTTGTGGAAGCTTAAATGAAGAGCTGAAGATAATAAAGGAAACCCATTCGCAGGTATCTTTTAACTGGTGTCTCTAATGCCTTAATGAATTTATTAATCTATGTCACACAGTCTGAATGCTACAAAACTCTGGATATATGAGGTCACCACAACCACTTTGTTTCTGATGGTAATGTGTGTAAAATAATTGTGAATACTTCTTTGGGCGGAGGTTTCCTTCCTTCCTGTTTGCTTGTTTGTTTTGGACACAAGGTTTCTCTGTGTAGCCCTGGTTCTCCTGGAACTCTGTAGAGTAGGCTGTTCTCGAACTCAAGAGATCTGTCTGGCTCTACCTCCCGAGCGCTGGGCCTAAAGGCGTGCGATACCACTACGTGGCTTGAGAATACTTCTTTAGATGAGTTTTTTGCATCAGGGACTCTGTGCTTAACCACATCATGGCAAACAAAATGGTTCTTTCCTCCCAGCAAGATGAAAAGGACAGAAGGCATGTCTTTAAAGGAAGATTGCTATAACGTTTAAAGTGAAAATGTTGCAACTTATTTTTTTTTCCTTATGTGATATGCATAGTTACTATTTGATAAACTCAGCCCTGTCTTCTCTTAGTATCCACCGCAGCTCCAGTCCTTTATTCTTGGGGCCTGCGTAATAGTGAACACCCGAAGCTTGGTAACCAGCCCATTTCAGTAGGGTCACACACTTTGTTTATTCACGCTAAGACTATATCGTGAGACCCTTTCTTCGAGAAGAAAAAAAAGCAAAAATACTTTTGGTTAATTAGCCTACCCTTGCATTCCCTACCCCTGGTAGACAGGGTTTCTCTGTGTAGCCTTGACTGTCCTGGATTCACTTTGTAGACCAAGATTCACTTTGTAGACCCACTTTGTAGGCTGGCTTTGAACTCATAGAGATCTGTCTGCCTCTGCCTCTGCCTCTGCCTCCCCGAATGCTGGGATTACAGGAGTGCACCACCAGGCCCAGCTTTTTTGTTAATTCTTCACTATTTTTAAAAGTCCTAAAATGTTCCTTTAATATTCCTTCCAGGGCTTTCCTCTATGTGTGAGAGGTGAAATTAAAAATATTTTGTCAAGAATTTATATAATTCATCTGAGTGTATTGTTATGTACTTATAATCCCAGCGGGGAATGGCTGAGGCTGGATTGACAAGCAAGTGGGAGGCCACCCTGAGCTATATAATGAGACCTATTTATCTCAAAAACATACCATTCATCCCAGAGGCAGGCAGAGCTCTGTGTTCTAGTATACAAACCGTCCGGACAGCCAGGGCTATTACACGGAGAAACTTGTCTGGAAAAACAAAACAAAACAAAACAAAAGTAAATTCCTACCTGTCATGCTACCACTTATATACAGAAAACAACCATTTAAATACTAGCATTTCAAGCCTTCTCTTTCTCCATGTTTCTTGCAGGAACTTTGCCAGTTAATCAATAGTTGGGCAGAGAGGTTCTGTACTTTGGAGAAGAAGTGTGAAAACATCCAGAAACCACTGAGCAGTATTCAAGAAAAGACAGAGCAGTAAGACTTTTAACTTCTTTTAAAGTCTTCTGTAAACCTGGAATGATTTTCAAAAGGAAGAAAAAGTTCACGTGGTACAAACAATTCTGGTTTCTTATAAGTAAATTTGTGACTTACTTACTTTTATTTGTGTATATGTGTATACAAGTATGCTCTTTCCTTCCCACCTTCCTTTCTGGAGATAGGACCTCACTCCTGAGAGCTGTGACTTCAAAGCAGTTCTGCCCCAGCTTCCCAAGTGCTGAAAGCGTCCCAGGCTGGAGGCTTTAGTTACTTTTATGATAACCTCTATAAACATGTTTGCCAGCTAATTCCAAAGCAAGTGTTCTTGATGGCATCTATTGATTGCCTTTTTTATTCGACTTGTGGTTTTCCTGGTTCTCCATGAGTGACTGATTTTCAGTTGCTGCGGGGGTTGTTTTGTTTTAGTGTTTGCTTATTTGAGAGTCTTACTCTATAGCACACATTGCCCTTGGACCTTGACTTGTAGACCACACTAGCCTTAAACTCAGGGTTATTTTGTTTTTGTTTTTGTTTTTTTTCTCTCTACAGGAAGTCTACAGATATAATCAACAAAACAACAGTTCACAGTAAAAAAATTATTGCCGATTCTGATGGGTTATTACAAGAACTCAGACACTTTAACCAAAAAGGCACACAGTTGGTTGAAGATTCTGTAGGATGTTGCAGTTCACTCAGCAGCAACCTGGAAACTGTATCTCAGAAGACCACACAGACTTGTGGGACCCTGAACACAAGTGCAATTGATTTTTCGGAGCAGTGGACATCCTGTTTAAGCAAGAGGAAGGAGGAACTTGAGAACTTGATGGAGGTAATATGTCTGTACCTGGAACTAACTTTAGGGAGAATAGCTGTAATCAGAAATGAAAATATTCTTGACTTAGAATTGATTTTAAAACATTATATAGCCAGGCACGGTGGCGCACGCCTGTAATGCCAGCACTCTGGGAGGATATCTGAGTTCGAGGCCAGCCTAGTCTTCAAAACTAGTCCAGGACAGCCAAGGCTACACAGAGAAGCCCTGTCTCAAAAAACAAAATAACAACAAAAACATATAAGCTGGGCATACTGGCATACACTTTTAATCTCTATGAGTCTGAGACCAGCCGGGTCTACATAGTGAGTTCCAGGGTAGCCAGGGCTACATGGAGAGACCCTGTCTCATACAAAACAAAACACCAAAACATTATATAATCTTTTAAGATATAATAAATGACTTAAGCTTTTATGTGTAATGCTTGCTATGCCTACACATGATGATGTTTCATGTTTAGCATGTCTTAGTTCTGAAATCTAATTTACCATTTACTTCAATTTCTGTTCTTTATTCTTTGTTTTTGACTGGTCAGTCTCTTTAGGGAAGGCAGGTACTCTTTCCTTTAAAAGTTGTATTTTATTTGATGTGTGTGTGTGTGTGTGTGTGTGTGTAAATGAACACCTCTGGAGGACAAGAGAAAGCATCTGATCGCCTGGCGTTGGAGTCACAGGCAGTTGTGAGCCCCCTGACATGGGTGCTGGAAACCTAACGTGAGTCCTCTGGATAAACAACAAGTGCTCTTAATTATTAAGCCTCTCTCCTTCCCCTTAAAATTATTATTATCGTGTTTGTGTGCATGATGTGCAGGCATGTATACCATGGTAAAACTCCTTTCACTTTTATGTACGTTCCAGGAACTAAACTGAGGCTGCATGATTAGGAGCTGGATTTGGTGGTACACAGCTGTGATACCTCCATTTGGGAGCAAGGTCTGGGGGAATCAGAGCTTGATGAGTCTAGTCTGTACTATGTAGTCTTAAGACTGATTCAGAAAGAATGAAACCCTGGTATAACCTGGAGACCAAATCCAGAACCTGAGATGTGGGCAAAGACCTAGCTTCTTTGTGGCCATCAACCCAGCCTCTCTCCCCTCTTTCCTTCTTTCCCCTTCCCCTCCTAGCTTTGAACTCATTATTTAGCCTGGGATGGCTTCAAAGTTACCCACTGCTTCTTTCTCTCTTCCTCCATGTGTGTGATTAAAAGTGTGTACCCCTTGCTAGCTTAAGACCTAGTGTCCTAAAAAAAAAAAGTTTTCAAGTAAAAGAATAAATTATAAGCTATAGAGCAAAATAAGATGTAAGACTTAGCCTTTAGTCTTGTTCTTTGTTGTTGTTTGTTTTTGTTGCTGTTTTTTGTTTTGTTGTTGTGGAGTAATGTTAGGAATGAGTAGTGAGAGAGGTGGCTTAGCAGCAGTGTTCCTCGGGTCCCCAGCACCCATGTTGGATGGTGAATATAGGGACTAATTGCCTTGTTCTTGTTACTTTAGTATGTGTTTTTGTACTATGGAAAGTTTCAAGGTAATAAAAGGGTACATGAACTATAAACGCTTATAAATTTTGTAATGAAAACTTGTTTGTATCTTTCACAGTTTATAAATGGATGTTGTGAGGCTTCAAAGTCAGAGATCACTGAAAAATTAAGAGGATACACAGCTGCTGTTGAGAACCAGCATAGTTCCTTTGTTGTTCAGATAACTTCTGATGAAGAGAAATTAAAAGCAGGAAGCCTAGAGCTTGACGAAACTATAAAAACTGGTTTAACAAAGCTTAATTGCTTTTTGCAACAGGATCTGAAATTAGATATCTCAACAGGTATTTCATTTTTACTTTCTAAGCTTCATCTTACTTATGCAGGGCAGATATGGGTGGATTTATTTATATACTTTAGTGCAGGGCCTCTGGAGTCCAGGTGAATGGGTCCTTCTGGAGCTGGAATTAGAGGTGGGTGTGGTGCCACATGCCTGTGAGCCCAGTACTCTGGGAGGCAGAGGCAGGCGGATCTCTGTGAGTTTGAGGCTAGCTTGGTCCACAAAGTGAATCCAGGACAGCCAAGACTATAGAAAGAAACCTTGTCTCATAAAATAAAACAACAACAACAGAAAGAATAATGTATGTTCTTAACCACTAAGACACTTCTTCAATCTCCAATGGGTATTTTAAAACAAATAGAATTGATATAAAGTTTTTCAAATGGAATTCAACTATATACAGTGTTAGATTTAGATACTCTTTGAAACTGAGGCCTGCCTTTGCCTTATAGGAATTTACCACTTTGCTATAATAAATTTAAATATAAAAAAAATCTAGAACACCAAAATAATTTTAATCCAGTCTTAGCTATCTTCTTGTCAGCGGTATGATCCTAGATATTTGGGCACAATAGAATAAGATTTCATAAACATTCGGGAAACTGGCTTTGTTAAGAAAAGACATTTTAAAGCCTGGTGTGGCTTAAAAGCATGCATATAAACAAGCCAGTTGTCTGAATGTTTGTGAAATTCTACAATTTCTTTTTCTCAGAAGGCTAAGGGAAGAGAATTGTCTTGTGGAGACCATCGGCTACATAGCACGACCCTGATAAAAGAGAAAAAAAATGTTGGGTGTAGTAGCACACACCTATACTAATGGGAATCAGGAGGTATAATAAGTAGGGTGGTCAGGAGTTCAAGGCCATCTGCAGCTACATCGTCAGCTTGAGGCTAATCTGGGCTATAAGAGCTCCTGTCTCCAACAAACCAAAACCGAAAAGCATTTTAAAAACGAGTGAAACTTACCAACTCTTTTGTCAACACTGTGTCTAAAAGGATGTTTTAATACCAAAAGTAGTAGGCCAGTAAGTCTTCTTTAATGCAGGGTTCACTGTGTGGTGCATTTGTTTATGTCCCTCTTTGTCATTCATTGGCATCATTTAGAAATCACCATTTTTAGAGATCAGAAATGGTAAAGATTGGTAAATCACCATGGTTGGTAAGCTATTTTACACAGATTAATAGTTGTCTTTTCATTGGATTATAAGTCATAAGTCATTGAATTATACAATTTTTGAATGATTTTGTGGCATATAAATTACATCTCAAAGCTCTCTTTTAAAGAAGTAATTATGAGGAGTTTATACTAAAGAATATTGGCAGGGGGCCGGGGGCTGTTCCTAACATGGACTCTACTGCCTGCTTTTGGATTACTTCCGCCTTGCAGGGCTGCCTTGCCTGGCCTCAGGGGATGAAGATATGCTCAGTCCCCATGTGACTTGATGTGCTGTGGAAGGTTGATATAGGGCGAGGGGGGCTCCTCTTTTCTGGGGGCCAGGTTAAGGGGTACAGGGAAGGGGGGACCCTTGAGATGTAAAGTAAATAAACTGAAATAGATAAAAAAGAATATTGGTTTATTTTGTTTCTTTAATCTTTCAGATTTATTGTTAACTATCAATGAAAATGGAATGTTAAGTGAAAGGGCAAGTCCTTTATAAAGAAATATAACTGCTTAAGAGCAAGGCACATCAAATTTATAATGAAATGATTACTCCTTTCAGAGTTGGTAAAACAGACTTAATTCCATTACCCCAAATTCATTCTTTGGCATAGTACATCTTCTGTGTGTCTTGAGGTGGAAGCTTCTCAAGTTTGGATGTAGGTGACTCTTGAGAATTGTCAGAGCTATTAAAGATCCATTACTGCATGAAAAGTATTACAGACTTCAACTAGCGTGTGCCTTAATCTTCCTCTGTCTTTCTAATGTTCGCTGTAAAGGTTTGACACCAGAGAGGAAAACTTATTTATATCCATCAACACTAGCGAGAGCTGAACCCCGGGAACAGCTCCTTGAACAGCTGCAAAAGAAAGAGCCCAAGCCGTTAGCGATGCCAGGCTGCTCAGACAACGACACAGAGAGCAGTGAGGTAAGATTGAGGACGCACCTTTAGACCGTTCCCATGATTATCAAAGCTCCACTTTCGTATAACGTATATGAAAGCACAGTTAAGAAGAAAATCGCCTTTATAACGACTTTGGTTTGTCTTCCCTGAATGTCCTGGAGGTTACTGTGTGGACCACCATGCTGTCTCAGGCTGCCTCTGCCTCTGCCTCCTGAGTTCTGGAATTGTACAGCTTGCCCCACCATATCCTGTTCTTTGTGATGATCCAGCCGTGGACTTAGCCACTCATCCAGCTTCTTATTTTAGGACATGGATGAAGAGAAGGAGGTTCTGGAGGAGTGTCCTGAAGAACTTTTAAGTCAAGAGACATTTGTACACACCAGCGTGGATTGTTCTTCCATTGGCGGTGTTCCATTTTTCCAGGTACTTGATAATATATTTCACTCACCCTTCCTTCCACATCTGTCGTAAGCCACAAAGTTTTACCATTTAGTATAAAGGGATCATACCTAGCCTAGCCAGGCATGATGGTATACACCCAAAGTCCCCACACTTGCAAGGCTGAGGCAGAAGCTAGCTAAGGCTAACAAAGCGAGACCTGTCTTTCAAAAACAAAACAAATAAAGCAGTAACAAAATACAATATTATTGGTGTAAAACAACAACTACAAAATTTAGTCGTTCCTTTCTAATGGCTTGCTAATTTTTATTGTGTAAATAGTCTGATATTGATGAAGGAATCTTCTATAGAATCCATAAAGCTAAGTTTTGATGTCATCTATAACTTATAGAATCCATAAAGGTAAATTTTGATGTCATCTATAACTTTAGCAAGTAATCTTTAGTAATTTTTGTCTCATTTCCGTTTCTTACTGTAGGGGCAGTTATTTCTCTCTTATTTGTAACCCTTTACCCAGCAGGTCCTGGCGTCCATCTCTGTCCATCACACTTTGAGGGTTAAAGGTTTAGAAGATTTTTAAGAGACATATTTTGTACTAGTGATTTATCCCACATACAGGAGGCTCTTCTCTTGTTAATTATTCCCCTGGGTTTCCTGAGCTCCCTGCCTCTTTGATGCTGTACAAGTAAATCCTGCGACAGATCCTGTGCCTTCCATCTTGTTTGCTTTTGACGCAGTCTCACTCAGTAGAACAGACTAGTCTAGAATTAGGCGTAAGGCACCATGCCCGTGTAACATAGTGAGAACAAGCGATTCAAAACTGCCTGGTGCCAGGTGATGTGTCACATACCTTTGGTCATTGCACTTGGGAAGCAGAAACAGGTTAATCTCTGCAAGTTCAAGGCCAGTCTGGTCTCCATAGTAATTACAGGCCAACCAGGCCACACTGTGAAGCCCTGTCTCAAAACAAACTCCCCTAAAAAGCTGCTTGGCATCTTTTTTTATATTTTGAGATAGGAGCCTATATGAGGTAAAAATTTCCTTTTGCAGAACATATAATATCTGCATTTGCAGTTGTATTGCTGTTGTGTGTCCATGTATTATTTTTACATGCTACACACATACACATATATTATGCATCTATTTTTAAGAGACTTCCTCAGACCTTTTCTTCAAGGTCTAAGTTCTCTGTCCAACCCAAGTTTAAACTCTTTTTTTTTTTTGCAGATTTTCTTAAATCTTTTATGTAACTCAAAGCAGTTTCACCACTATATTCTTTTAACCCTTTCCTTGTTATTGGCCTGATATAGCTAGTCATTCTTCATCATACCACTGCTTCACACTGGCAGGCCAATTCTTTACTATTGGTTTTGGCTTTTTAGAATTCAGGGTCTTATACATGTTGAGTAATTGAGTTACATCTCTAGAGTCTAAAATTTTATTATAGAGTTCATTTGTGATTTGTCTCAGCATTCACAATTTGAGTATGCAAGACTTTCTTCCTGAATAGGAGACTTCCAGGGGCATAGAGAACACTTTCTCTTCTTCCCTTCTTCCTCTCTCCCCCTCCCTCTTCCCCTCTCCCTCCCTCCCTCTCTCCCTCCCTCCTTCCTTCCTTTCTTCCTGTTTTTTGAGACAGGATTTCTCTGTGTAGCCCTAGCTGTCCTGGAACTTGTTCTGTAGACCAGGCTGGCCTTGAACTCAGAGATCTACCTGGCTCCGCTTTCCAAGTGCAGGGATCAAAGGAGTATGCCACCACCGAAGAGTGTAAAACACATTTCTAATAGAGAATAAACTAAAGCGTCTTTCTTCATAGTGACAAATCTTCCTTTCTCTAAGCAGCACTGTTGACGTTTTAAAATGGGTAATTCTGTGTTGTGGCCAGCTGCACAGCGGCAGGTTGAACACTTCCATTTAAGGCAAGTACTTGCTGGAGTTAGGAGCACTCTGTTGTACTCACCTAAAATATCTTGGACATCAGCGTATGTCCACTAGGGGGCAGACTCACTTGCTGTTGAGAACCACTGTCTTAAAGGAAAATTTGTAATAAGTTTTAGAAAATAATGCAAAAAAGTAATATTTCTTGCCAGGCAGTGGTGGCACATGCCTCGCTAGGGAGGCTGAGGCAGGCAGATCTCTGTGAGTTCAAGGCTAGCCTGATCTATAGATTGAGTTCTAGGACAGCTAGGGTTTTACACATAGAGAAACCCTGTCTCAAAAAAACAACAGAAAAAGAAAAAGTAGTTCTACTTCCATTACTGGTAAAATAAAGAAGGCTGTATTTATTTGGTTGTGGTTGTTTGTTTTTTGTTGTTTAAGTTGTCTCAAATTTGTGCTGAGGCTTTGTCTTTCATGGTTTTCTATAATGCATAATAGAACTTTAATAACAAAGCATTAAATGTCTAGTAAATGTTACATTATTGTGACTTCATTTCTCCTCTTAAACCCACAGCATAAAAAGTCACATGGAAAAGACAAAGAAAACAGAGGCGTTAAACCAGTAGAGAAGTCTAAAGCGGAAGAGACCTCGGAGCAGTCAGTGTCAAAGAGCAGGTTGCCCCTGCGGGCCGCCATCAATCTCTAGTTACTCGGGGTTAGAAATAAGGCTAAGACTCCACAGTTTTGAAGACGTGTACAGATTAAGATAAGACAGACTGTGTCAAAGACATCACAGTAAATGTAGTTGAATTAAAAGCCCTGGTTATCATCCCTGTACTCCAAGTAATGTAGTTAAGTTCGATTTCATTTGGGATTTACATGGCTATGTGTTTCTAGCTTTAGCTTTCTATATAAAGAAGCTCTTCTGTAACAAGTGGATATTTTTCTTGCATATTATTAAATACCAAACATGAAAATTGTTGTTTCAGGTTTGGACTTAACATAGGTGAATGCCATCTCCCTTGCTGTCGTGATAGGGCTGAGTTCAGTGTGTATTTTTTTTTTTTAACCTCTAACCACCCTTTTCTGTTCTGTCTTCTCAGCTCACTTCTCCCTTTTCATGTCACTAACCCATTTGTAGACCTGCAGAAAGGTTTCCTATTATGAGAATCCCAGGATTTTACCTAGATATCTTATGTTTCCTTGATTACCTCTATAATCATTGTCAGTAGTAAACCTGACCCGGGAAGTCCCCTTTCTTCAGCACTTGTCATTTGTTCTTTCTTTGATACGCAGCATCAGTTTCTCAGTCCTTCATAAGGTCTAACACAGGCCTCCATACTTCAACAGCCTCCCTGGAGTGTCATTGTTACAGGAGACCTGTCTGACCCTGAGTCACCTCCCAGACCCCATTCTGAGGCCTGTGTCTCTTAGAAATGACAAGACTTTTTTGAGACTACCAATTATGACTATAACATCTATTTTGTTTATCTTTTAAAACTTTATTCTTTGTATATAATAAAATAAAATATGTATATACATTTTCTCTGTTGAAATCTTAACCCTTGCACTTTTGATCTGACAACACTGTTTCTGGAAGCTGGGCCATTTCAAGATGAACCAGAGCACCTACTTAGAAGGAACATACGTAGGGAGTAAATGCGGTCACATCAAGTTCAGTGTATACATTTTAGAGTAATGTAACGGTTTCTATTTTTGAGATAGTCATAGTGTAGCTCAGTCTGACTTTGAACTCGCTATGCAGCGCAAGCTATCCTAGAACTCAGGACAATCTAAGGGCTGAGGTTACAGACATCATCATTATACCTGGCTTCAGAGATCTGACTTTCTTTGTAACTAAGAGCTAGCCCTTAATAGAAAATTAGAAAATATGCTACTTCAAGATACTGATTTTTCTAGCGTCATTTCTCCAGCCCATTGTAGTAATAGAAATGTTATTTTAATAAAAATAATGGATAAGTTTCTCTGCAAACAGATGTCAACCTAAATCTATGGGTTTTTAAAATAAGTCTACAATTGGTAAATTTGGTTTAAAAAAAAACTTTTTTTTTTAATTAAATTAATGTTTTGTGTATGGATATTCTGGCTGCCTGTATGTCTGTGTACCGCTTTTGCGCTCGGTGTGCTTGGAGGCCAACGAGGACACAAGATCCCCTGGAACTGCTGTTAGGACCGTGGAGGGCCGCCTTGTGCGCAGCCCGAGCTCTTAACCTCTGAGCTGTCTCGCCAGCCCTGAGATTTGTTTCCTTCACTTGCTTGCCCATCATTTCTTATTTGGCAGTGATGTTTATAGAGGTGAAAATCCTAAAATAAACTTGTACATAGGTCCCATCAAGGAAGAGAGGAGGTTCCCAGTGTGCTCCAAGAACATGTTCCTTCTCTATGTGATATGTACCTGGGAAAAAGACCCACCGTATACAGTGTGAAGTACAGATTTTGTCATTGTGCCTCAGTCATTGTGAAGTTCTCAGGGAGTAGTACTGCAGCTAATTTAACTGCCAAAGTTAACACCAAAAGCCAAGACTTTGCCCTACAAGTCTTCATGTGCAGTGTCAGGCACTCAAATAACAAAAGAGTGGAAGCAGCAAAAATGGGAGTTTTGCATGGCATAGTGATAAAGGTTAATAATTCTGGAACCCAAGTGGCTGAGGCAGGAGGATAAGTTTAAGGTTAGCCTGGGCTACATAATGAAACCAAGCAAACAAGAATGTCTTAGTAGATAACTTCAAGGACTTTTTTCAAGTGAAAGATTTAGCATTTTGTCTGGACTCTGGAAGCAGTCAAAGGTTTAAAGCCACCAAGCATGTGCTGAACCAGGGAAATAGCAAACCCTGGCAGTAATGGCCTTTTCCCATCCTTCACCTTGAAGAGTCTACACCAGTTCTACATTGCAGCCGTAAGGCCTCAGGAGATTGCTCCACTGCTGAAGTGGCTGTTGTACAAGGATTTGGCAGCCACCCCAGTGGGGCCTACCAGTAGGCATTGGTATCAACCCTCAGAGCTGATAAAGTGAAGGCAGGACAGGTGGGTCCCTAGAGCTTGGTGGCCAGTCAGCCTAGCCAAGGGATAAGGTCCAGTTCCATAACCCACAGCACACACAAGATGGAGTCCTCGTGGTTTCTAGTTCCTAACGAGCAGAGTGCCTTCATTCTCAAAACCTGCCTGAGGCGACCTGAATGACAGACAACGGGTTTAACTCAGAAGTGTAAAGTGGGGAAGAGCTCTCACCGAGTACAGTGCAGATGAACAAACCACGCACTGTGAACAGTTACAGTTTGGGTAAAGAAAAGACTTGCATGTAAGCCTGAGGGCAAGCAGGGGAGAGTAGTCCACCAGGAAATGAGGTTCAAAAGAAATCTAAAAAAGAAGTACACAGGAATTTAGAGTTATGAACACACACAGTGGCATACACAAAGAGCTCCAAGGCAAAGGGAGATTTTAAAGGACTTGATGCATTTGAAATGTGACCCGACACGGCTAATATGTCCAAGCAGTATTTTCTTGGTTTTACTTTTAGTTGTCTAGTTTTCATGGAAACTTTGATTTTATTAAGGATTTTCTTTTATGTGTATATGTGGGGGTGTAAGCTTTGCATGCAGGTATCTATGGAGGCCAGGAGAAGGCCTGTTACATCCTGACAGCCAGAGTTACAGGGGGTGGAGAGCTGCCTAGCACACTGGGACACAGCTCGGCTTATAAAAGCAGCAAGTGCTCGTAAGAGCTGAGCCAGCTCTCTAGCCTCTCCAAGGAAACTTCTGTAGCTACAGTTTAGGAAAGTCACTCTGTCACTATGACCATAGGGAGCAGCAGAAAAAGCCTAAGTAGAGAATTTGATTTCTGGTCAGTACATTATGCTATTCAAACCATCCAGCTTCAAAACAAAAAAAGCGGCCTGCGCGTTCACAGAAGAAAAGCAGAAACCGAAGCAGCTTTTCCTGGAGAAAAGCTTCACAACTGTAAACAAAAACAAAGTCAATATTCATGTTTGGGGCTTGTGTATACACTGTAGTGACATGCCAGTGTATAAATGCCAAGGCTACACAGAGAATCCCTGTCTCGGAAAAGAGAGAGAGATGCAGTGAAGTATTTTTTTCACCTTTGTTTTAGGTAAAAATTCTTTTCTCCTAAGATTTTTACTTTGACTTTAATTTGTTGTGTGTGGCGGCAGTTGCGGGACAGTACGTGTGCCACAGGATGCATATGGAGGTCAGGGGGCTTTGTAGTTGGTTCTCTCCTTCCACCTTTATATGGCTTCCCAGGATCGAGTGGGTCCTCAGGTTTGCTCTGTTGGGTGGCAAGTGCCCTTTCCCACCCTCTTTTTAAAGAGACTGTCATGGCTGGCATTGAGCTTGCCATGTAGCCAAAGATAAGCTTCACCGTCTTATCATCCTTCCTCCATTCCCCAACTATCAGGATGACAGGTGGGTGTTACCATGTGTGTCTGCACAGTGCATTATATTGCTTATCTTTACTCATCCTACTCTGAAATATCCAAAACTCAGGGCAGCCTGGAGTTTAGTACTAGACAAAAAAATTAAAATCAACTTTTCAGACTCAAAATAATACAAGAAACCCCCCCAAGGATATAAGTAAGAAAACTATGAGAAGCCATAAACGTAGTCCATATGCCCGCTCTGGACTCCAGTGGCTGATGTGAGCAAGTAATGGAATAACGAGTGAGGCTCAGACTATGTTGTCCCAGGTTATCCAATGAGCAGTCCATGGGGCATCATCAAACATACAGATATTTGTAAAACTAACCCTAGGAGAGCAGAGAGGTGCAAAAGGGATATTTGAAGCAATGATGCTTAAAAACATTTCAGATTTGTTAGAATTTTTTCAGTCTACACAACTAAGAAGCATATTGAACTCCAAACGTGATAAACTCAGAAGAAATTCACATCAGCACATAATGCAATGAAACTGTGTAGAGCTGAAAAGTAGCTTGCAAGTTCGTTTGTGTGTATGTGGGGGGGGGTGAGCTGCTGGTGTCTGTGTGCCAATTTTGAATGTATACAATATATGAAAATATAAAGCAAAACAGCTCTCTGTAGTAAGAGCAAGATCTTGTAGGCTATTGCTGTAGGCTATTGGTATTAATCCAGGAGAACAAGTGTCTTTAACTGCTGAGCCATGATGAGTGAGTGTGTGTGTGTGCGTGAGCATGCGCATGCTTGTGTGCTCACACACATATATGCTCTCCTGAACCGGCATGGAATGTGTAGCGGTCAGAGGACAACTTGCATCAGTCATCCTCTGGCATGAGGATCCCAGTAATCTACCCAAGGTCATTTACCTTGGGCCATCTTACTGGCCATGTCCTTGTTTTTCCAATGATGCCACCTCCTAAAAGGTTCAAAGAGATTAGTATTTGATTGGAAAACCTGTTAGGTCTAACCTAATCTTATTTGGAATCTTTTGTTGGGAAGGGAGTTTAAAATCTTGCTACTAATGCCTTGGTTTGGCAGACCAGCTAAGACACCAATGGTTGTTTGAGACAGTATCATGTAGCCTAGGCTGGCTTCCATGTAGCCGAGGGTTACCCTAAACTTTTAACCTCTTACCTTTGCCTCTTGAGTGCTGGGATACAGGCAAGCGCCACAATACTAGATTTATGTGGGGATTGAACCAGAGCTTCAGAGGTGCTAGGAAAACTACATTCCTAGGCCGAGGCAAGCAGCCTGTTTTAGTAGTGGGCTGTATCTCGGACACTTTCCCTTTAATTCCTCTTGAATTATAGACTAGGTAACTGGGTAAATCAGAATTTAAAATATAAAACAAACAAACAATCAAAAAAACCAAATACCTTTCTATCATTTTCTGTGTGTTTTGCCTGCTTTATATGTCTGTGCACTGTGTGTGTAGAAGTTGGAAGACAATTCTGAGTCCCTGGAATTGGGGTTTCAGGTGTGAGCCACTCTGTGGGTGCTGGAAATCAAACTTGGGTCCTCTGCAAGAGCAGCCAGTACTCCTAACCTTTGACCCATCACTCCAGTTCCCTTAAGCTTCATTTTTAAGAATCACTTTGATTTTTTTTTAAATCAACATCAGTACTATCTGAGTTGATAAGTAATAACAATCTTTTCTTGAAATTTCTATGAAGACAGATAATGAAGCTATCTCATATTTGCACAAAACATGTGACTTCAATGAAATAAAATAAAATTAGGAACCTGGGGAAGGAGGTTGCCTCCCAGCATCTTGGAGCTTAAGACCAGCTTGGTCTATGAGCAAGTTCCAGGAAGCCAGGACAGCCAGGGCTACGCAGAGAAACTATCTCCCCCCGCCCCCCCCCCCCAAAAAAAAATTAGGAGAGACAGCTCAGCAGTTTTTAACTTTTAGCACTGGCCTCTTCCCGAGGTCTCAGAACACACACAGTGGCTCACAGCCAGCTATAAGTTCAGTTCCAGGGACTATGATGCCCTCTTTTGGCCTCTACAAGCGAAGCACACACATGGCGTGCAGACATATACGCCTGCAAAACACCCATAGACATGAAATTAAAAGCATAAACCGTACAAACAGATAATGTAAGCTCGGTAGAGTGCTGCATGCCTTTAACCACAGCACTTCGGCTGTAGAGACAGATGGATCTGTGAGTTTAAAGCCTGCAGAGATGGCTCAGTGGTTAAGAGCACTTGTTGCTCTTGCCGAGGACCTGGGTTCAGTTTCTGGTACCCACATGGCAACTCACAACTATCTGTAACTCCAGTTCCATAGGATCTGTTGCCTCTTCTGGTCCAAAAGGCTTGGGGGAGCCTGGGGATTTCGTCCCCTTCAGTACTGTGGTGGTCACTGGCAGTGGCTGTATAATCCCTGTGACAACAACCGTTTATTGAGCGCTTACTAGATGCCAGAATTTTACACGTTAGCAATGTGTTTAACCTACACGACGACATCAACTCATGAAAGAGACATCAGTCCAATCCCATTGTCACACTTAAGGACGTGGGAGCCTACAGATGCTAAGAAACTACGGGGCTGGGGCTGCAGCTCGGGGGTGGAGTATGGGAATTCGGGAGATGTCCCAGGGTTTGGTCGCCGGCATCACAGAACATCAGAACTCACAAAAAGGGCCAGCAAGAAGGGTCCATGGGTAATGCCACTCTGCTGCAAAAGCCTGATGACCTTAGTTTGATCCCTCAAAACATCTAAAGGTTCAAAAATAGCTATAAACCTCCTACTGTATGTCACATTGTTTAGGAACTGGATTCAAAATTCAGAAAGCATAAAATGGGGGCTTCATAAAGCCACTTTCTATTTTATTCTCTCATGCGTCCCCACCATTGTCTAGTTTCCATTTTCTAATTATCATTTCCAGTTCCTTGTGAGACCTATAATTTCAGCTAGGAATTTCCCTTTTAGGTCTACCTAAGTGTGAGTAATATTTCCCCAATTCTAACAACCCCAGAATGTGTTAAAGAGCCACTTTAAAATAATTCCATACTTCAGGTCCATTTCTGGGCTGGGGGACATGCGACCTCTGAAAGGCAGACTTTGCTTGACAGCCGTGCAGTCCCTCCAGGGCCAGTGGGTGAGCTGACTGCAGCCACAGCGGAAGCCGCCCACTTTCTAGATTACCACCCAAGCTCTCAAAGACCCCCACCCTTAGAGCCCCTCAGTTTCCCTCCCACCGTGAATTTATCTGTCTCTGTCTCTCTCTCACACACACACATCAGCAACCCTAGAGGACACAGTCCTCTGACTTCCTTATGGCCTGGCCTCTCAACATTGGTTGTCTATTTTCTCAGAATAGAATCCTTGGAGTCAAGGATGGGGGAACTCAGATCCCAGTCTCTCAAATGATTTCATGAAAACAAAAACAAATAAGCTAACAAAAGCTAGCATGGATCCAGTGGGGCAGGTTGGTGTGCTGATTAGAAGAGCTGATTCAGACAGCAAGAGTCCTGGTTCGCCATTTCTGCTGTCTTCTCAAGTGCTGTCGCCTAGGAGTCTGGCTGCACACACTTCCACTTTGATTATCTGTGGAGATAGCACTTGTGATGTTGTAACACTTGCTGAAACTCTAGTCACACACATAGATGACAACCTTTCCTCATTCAAAGAACTACTGATGTGA
Source organism: Psammomys obesus (assembly GCF_907164565.1). NCBI lineage: Eukaryota > Metazoa > Chordata > Mammalia > Rodentia > Muridae > Psammomys > Psammomys obesus. Next base: position 1,460,493 of record NW_026592510.1, on the reverse strand, counting down.
GATGCTATGTTAGTGAGATAATTTACAAGTACTACACAATTCCTTCCCCCTCCAGGGGGCTGGGGAGATAGCTCAGTGGTTAAAGCACTCACCACACCAGCAGCTGAGTTCGGGTTCCCGGAGCCCCGCATAAATGCTGGATGGCCATGACAGCCTATTTGTAATTCTAGTAGAGACGACGGATCCTCATGGCAAGTTGGCCAGCAAGACTACCATATTGGTGAGATCTGGGTTTGATTGAGAGATTCTACATGCACGCACCAAAGTTCAGAAATTTACCTACCGCTGCCCCTGGGTTTAATCACTTCCTGGGCATGTACCACCATGCCTGGCTGAATAAATACTGTACAGGATGGCACATTTTTACTTATTCCCTTGGTAGACACTTGGGTTGTTCGCTTTGGCTATTGCATTTCCATTGCTTAGCAATTATGAAAAATTCTGCACGCATCGTGAACGAGCTTTTGAGTGAACGCACATTATCATTTCTTGAGTATGAACCTAAATGTGGAGCTTCGGTAGCCCATTGGAACCGTTATTCTCCCGGTCTTATGTTAATAGTAACTGTGTGTTTCAACCTCCTGAGAAGAATGAGACCATTCTCCCATTTTATTTTACATTTCTGCCACCAAAATACGAGGATTCCAAGCACTACATTCCATCAACACTTTTGTTTTTTAAAACTTCTACCCTGTGCAAAGTGGTGTCTCACTGTGGTTTTAATTTGCATTTCCCTGGTGATTAATGATGCTGAACTTCTCCTCACGTGCGCACCAGCTACCTGTATCTAATTTTCCGGGGGAAATGCCTACTCAGATGCTGTACCCATTTAAACAATCTCGGTGCTCTTATTATTCAGTTCAGCACCTTTTAAATTGTACAAATAAATACCACAAACTCTACGGTCTCTGGGCAGCGAACTCGACCCGCAGTAGAGCGCGGTGCAGTATGTGTGGCTCAGTGCGTGTGGAAAGGGAACCGGAGCACTGACGCCACAGTGAGCGCCCATCACCTCTGTTACGAAATTGCTTTGGTACCATTCACGTCATGGGCTAGATATTTTTATTTGATATATTAGTTTAAAAAAACCCTAAAGCTCTACTTAGCTTTTGTCAAATATTAAAGGAGATAAACTAATATAAGGGTTAATAAATTGTTCATTCCAACAATTGAAGGAAATGTGACGTGTAAATTCAGACAGAACCAGCATCCACTGACATGTTCAAGCATGGCTAACTCAAAAATTTTAGCTCTACATATACTTAATTACTGAAAGCAAGCTGCAGAGGTTTACCTAAAGGTAAGTTCTCAGTTGATAAGTGAGAGGCCAGAACTACTTTTTCCCCCTGCAAAATTCGTTCTCTTGCACAATACAATGACTAAAATAAATGGCACCAAATTTTTGGCGAGTCTTGTTTAATTCGGCATATAATTAAAATCTCATGTAGCCTTATTGGTTTTAGTATCCAGCAGAGAGAAAATATTGAAACTCCAAGAGATTTTGAATTAAATAGCTACAGCAGTTTTGTTTTATTAGTTCTGACTGTGTGAAAAAAAAATCATAAGGACAACTTTGGAAAAATTGAGTTCTTTTAGAGCCCCAAATGACTTTTAAAACAATAAAACAAACTATAAAGCCTACACAAGTGATATTAAAATTATGTAGTTCAAGAAACGTGACATTCACAAATGTGGTTGTAATTTTTTTTTTTTTAACTACAGCAAAGTGGACATGGATGTATTGGGTTTTGAAGAGGCAGTGTTATATAGTTTAGAAGAATTAAGTGCTTCAGTTTGCTGGTGAGGATTATGTAGCTGAGATGGAATGTCAGGACCAATGCCTGTAAGGTCTCCGCCCACTTTGCAGCACAGAGAGGACCAATGCATCCTTAACTGGCAATTACTTAACAATCCTGCATTAGCGGCTATTTTCCCAGCATCTTCATATTTACTTTTGGAAGGCTTACAGGTTTGTATCTTTTTTGGCCAGGTGCTGCATCAAGCATAGAATAAACGAGTACCACAAACCCATACGTTCCCCAGGAGAAGAATGAACGGATTTGGGTAAGGATGTTAAATGACCTGGAGTAATCATTCTGTGATTTGGAAAGCAGAGAGGAAAATACAAAAGATCAAAAAAAAAAAAAATGCTGGGAAGAATAACAGGTGCTAGTTCATCGAAGTCCCAAACTTTGGTGTCTTCAAATACAATTTTTGAAGACACATTTGAACTTCAAATAGTAACAGTCCTTACTTGGTCTGCAGAGCCTGTGTCTTTCTGGAACCTAAAAGCAAACTGAATTCTCCATCAGGGCGGGTGATGAGAGTGGCAGGCGGTGGAGTCAGCAGTGGGGTACCCACGGGGACGGGGACTTTCGGGGCCCTCCACCAACAGACTCCAAAACGAGGCACTAGTGAGATTGCATACAGACCTATTAACCTAATGAATGATTTTTAAAGAAACTTCACATGTGAGCGTTGCCAGGTGTGCTGGCTTATGCCTGTACTATTTGAGACATTGAAGCAGGGGGCTCTCAAGTTCAAGTTCAGTCTGAACAACTTAGCAAGACCCTGCCCCAAAATAAAATAGGGAAGGCTGGAACTGTGGCCCGACTGGTAAAGAGGTGTGTGTGTGTGTGTGTGTGTGTGTGTGTGTGTGTGTGTGTGTGTGT
>NW_026592510.1:1454440-1457811 GCF_907164565.1 Psammomys obesus | reverse complement strand
TGTGTGTGTGTGTGTGTGTGTGTGTGTGTGTGTGTGTGTGTGTGTGTCTAATGTGCATGAAACCCTGGGTTTGGTTTTTAGTGCTGTATAAACTGGGAGTAGCCCGAAATCCCAGCACATTGGGAGGTGTAGGCAGAAAGATGAAAGTTCAAGATCATCCTGGGCTACATATCAGGTTGGAGGATAGCCTGAGCTACAGGAGACCCTGTCTCAAAACACAAACTAAAGGAGGCAGAAAGTGTAGCTCAGTGGTAGAGCATTTGCCTGTGTGTGGGGGCTTTGGCTTCAACCCCTTAGTAATACCCAACTAACAAAACAGTACGTGTGAGTGAATCCTGCATGAGGGGTGTGCCCACAGGGGCCAGAAGAGGGTGTTGGATTATTAGAATTACAGGCAGTTGGAAGCTTCCAAATATGGATACTGGGATCCTCTGGGAGAGCAGCAAGCACTTTTAACCAAATGAGCTGACTCTCCAGCCCCGTGTTTTTAAAAAATCACTTATTTGTATGTGTGTGTGTGTGTGTGTGTGTGTGTGTGTGTGTGTGTGTATGCCTGCTTCAATTTATGGGCATCATGGGCACGAAGGTGCCCTCGGAGGTCAGAAGAGAGCATCTGGGCTCGAACCTGGGACCTCTGCAAGCAACTCTTAACTACTAAACTGTTTCTCCAGCCACTCTTACGTTTGTGTAGGGATGTGTGGGGGTGCCTGGGGGCCACAGCTTTTGTGGTCAGAGACAGACACCTTGTCAGTCAGTCCTCTCTCTTCACTGTGTCCCGACGATCAAACTCAGGTCATCAGGCCTGGAGGCAAAGTGCCTTCACCTGCCGAGCCATCTCTGACCCAGTGCTGAGTTTTTAATATGCAAAACTACACTTATTATTTTCTAGTTTGTTTTATCCCCCTCCCCAATGGTTTCTCTGTGTAGCCCTGATGGTCCTGGAACTCTCTCCGTAGACCAGGCTGGCCTCGAACTCACGGATCTGCCTGCTTCTGCCTCTCCAGAGCTGAGCATAAAGGCTCGTGCCACCACCGCCCGGCTTCTTTTCCAGTTTTTATACTGAAAACGTCAAAGCTACCGTGAAGCTAAGACGACAATACCATAGAACCCTGTATGTTCTTCACCTAAACTCACCAGCGTTGTTCTGTTTATTCCGTGTGTCTATATGTAATTACAGCTGTGCACATGAGTAACTACACACATGCAGAGTGAACGACTTGGAGGTTGCAGGCATCGTACCCACATCCTTGAACACGTCAGGTTGCATCTTAGTAGTGGGCTTTCCAATGTTTAACTCACAAGACCAAAAATCCCACCTTACACAGCACCAGTGAAATACTGCCATCTACGACAATCTACGCTTGCTTCTATTTTTTTTACCCCAAATCTGAAGAATGGGGTTAATTCTGTAAGAACTTACCAGAGTCCTCATCTTCAATATTTCACTCGGCAGTTTTGCCTAACGAGTCTTTCCTGAATCAGCAAAACTTCCTACGTTAAGCAGGACCTCGTTATTATTGTGTATGATGTGTGCTGGGGGCACTTGAGCTGTGGCAAGTCTCTCTCTCTTTCCACCCTTTTTTTTTTTTTTAATGTGAGGTTGGGGGCTTGAACTCAGCTCTCAGGTGTGCAGTACAGGGAGACAATCTCCCGGAGGCTGAGCCATCTCACTGGCCTCAAATGTTCTCTATTTGTCCTGGCATTCCTCCACTTTCCCCGTCCACCCCCTCCCCTATGTCACTTGAGTTCAATGGACTTAGGAATTATCACAATTATGTATTTTCTAATCTTCATCATTGTTGTGTATAATGTGCGGTCGTGGCAAGCACACGGAGGGCGGAGGGAAACTAGAATCGCTTCTTCCTTCCACCATGGGTTCTGTGGATCAAAGCTCAGGTCGCCAGGCTAGCGTCCTGATGCAGATGTATATTTGAAGCTTAAATCACCCTGAGTTTGCCCAACGGAAGCCCCTTCAAAGGTCTATAGTCTTCCCAGGGTGTCTGGCCAAGATGTCTCTGCGCTCACTGGAAGTGTCACGGGGTTTGGGTCTTCAGGTATTCCCCTCCCAGCCTTGTCCCTCTCTTCATGGGGAGCCTGGTTAATCTTGTTTCCTTCCATCGTTCACATACCAGGGTGAAACACACGAATATGCGCTCTTACTCGCCCCCCAAGGGTTTAGCCCAAATAACAGTGCTATACACTCGGGGTTTGTCTGTGCTAGCAGCCTTTGTCTGACATTATTCTGAAAGACGTTGGTGACTCCATCCCCAAGCGGTTAGAGACGTGTCAGAGGAAAAACGTCCGTGGCAATAATAAAACGGACTGGGGCTGCGTTAGGTAACCCACACAAAGCGCTGTTCTGATTCGGACTCACTGACACCCAGGCTTGTTGACACCTGCTTATCTTTCAAACATCATTTCCCTTGGGAACACTTTCCCAAATTCGGGGCCGTCCCCTGAGGTTCTGAACGACAACACACGATTTCTCCTCCGTATGTTACTGTGTTCAATTTGTTTCCTGCTTCCATAAGGGCAGGGACTATACCTCTCTCTTGTTTGCTAGTGGCACACAGTAGTAGCTCAAGAAAAATGTGTGCAGTGAGACTCATGAGCCCACTTCTCTCCTTCGCAGTCCCGTTGCAGCTGAAGATGTAATTTCAACGCTTAAAACTTTGTATCTCAATAGAAGCGAAAATTCAGGCTTTTTTTTTTTTTTTCTTGTTCTTCTAATAGAAGACCTTAGCAGAAACTGCCCAACTCAAGGTGTGGTCACCGCAGGAGGGCGTCAATCAAGAATATGCCCCTTTGCCCCAGAGGCGAGGGAAGCCGCAACGGGCCGAGGCCACACTGAGCAGCGCACCACGGCTTTCAATAAAAAACACGTGTAAAACCTCGGAGCCCGGCTGCGCGCAGCTGTGTCCTTCAGGGCCCGAGGACACAGGAGCAGCCCCCGTCCGAGGGTGGAACGCGCGCAGCCTCCGCTCGGCGCAGGGCGGTTCTGTCTGCAGGCCGGGCAGCGGCCGAGGTCGGGGTCCCCGAGCAGAGACCCCGGAGCACCTGCAGTCTCGCCGCCGTCAACGCCCGCCTGGGACGCAGCCAAGGGCTGGGGTCCTCTCCTTAGAGCGCGGAGCTGCGGAGGCCCACCGCCCCGGGCGATGCCACCGTTCCCCCCGGGCAGCGCGGCCTCCGGGAGCTAGCCCCGGCGCCCGGAGGTGCCGTCCCGCCGGCGGCCTCCGGGCGCGCAGAGTCCCAGACGCTCCTCCAGGGGCCAGACGCCGCCGGGGTGTCGGCCGCGGCGCCTTCCCGGCGGGGTCCGCGCCCCGCGGCGCACGGCCCTGCTCGCCCCTTCGACGGTCGCGGCCGGACACCCG
>NW_026592510.1:1423707-1454040 GCF_907164565.1 Psammomys obesus | reverse complement strand
GGCGGAGGCGAGCCCGCGGCCCGCGCCATTGGCCGCGGGGCCTGGGCGGCAGGAAGGGGCCCGAGCGCCGCCCCACCCCGCGGCCGCCGGAGCCTATCGCCGGGAGCGCGGGGCGCAGATAAATGTAGCGCGGCGGCGCCGGCGGGCAGCTCGCTCCGAGGGGGGCTGCGCGGCGGGGCGGCCATGCAGTTCCCGCACCCGGGGCCCGCGGCCGCGCCCGCCGTGGGGGTGCCGCTGTACGCGCCCACGCCGCTGCTGCAGCCCGCTCACCCGACGCCCTTCTACATCGACGACATCCTGGGGCGCGGGCCCGCCGCGCCCACCCCCGCGCCCACGCTGCCGTCCCCCAACTCCTCCTTCACCAGCCTCGTGTCCTCCTACCGGACCCCGGTGTACGAGCCCACGCCGGTGCACCCCGCCTTCTCGCATCACCCCGCCGCCGCGCTGGCCGCCGCCTACGGCCCCGGTGGCTTCGGAGGCCCCCTGTACCCCTTCCCGCGGACGGTGAACGACTACACGCACGCCCTGCTCCGCCACGACCCTCTGGGTAAGGCGGCCGGGGGAGGCGGCGGGGGCGGCCGGGGCGCGCGGCGGCGGGGAGCTGGGACGCCCGGAGGCTCTGATTGCTTCCCCTGCTGCACCTTGCAGACGTCGGGGCGAGCGTGGTCGGGGGACACCCGGGGCTCCCGGGAGAGCAGTGGAAGGCAGCCCCGGCCGCGCGTGTCGGCCCGCGGGGGGGGGTCCCCCTGAACGAGCGGCACCGGGGAGAGGACGTCGGGGCTCCCCGAGCCTGGCCCCCGCAGCGCAGGGCTAGCTGCCGGGCCGGGCGGTTCCTGGGCTGGGCTTGGTTCAACAAGCTTGGGCACTGAAAGAGCCTGACCCTTTCCGTTCATACAGGAAATCTTGAGTTCTCGATAGGAGTAAATCTGGTTTCTGAAGCTGTTAAGTGTTTTCCTGGCTGCACGAAGCAGACCCTTCCCCCGGAGTAGTGCACGCTGCTGATTATTTTATCGACATCCTCAATACAGACAAATTCAGGAAACACTCGACGTCTGATAGCCAGGATCCGTTTTTCTGATATTGTTCATTTCCTCTGTGTGGGATGTGACTTTATGGCAGCTAAAATAACCAGTTGCTTCCTCTCGCCTACTCCCCCCACCCCCCTTGGAGGCTGTTTTTGCACCAGTCTGAAGCCTGACGCAAGCAAAATCTCAAAAAAAAAAAAAAAACAATGCCAGCTTTCAGAATGTTTAGGTGTAGGCCTGCTGACAGAGGGACGGACCCCGCCGCCCCTTTGGAGTGGAGAGGTGCAGACCAGGAGCAGTTGGGAAGGGCGACGAGGCGGACACTTTGTGGGATTTTCGAGGCTAGTCCCCACGAAGTTCCTGAGAACCAAATAAGCAATGGTGACTGGGTTCGGGGCCCGAGTCCAGAGTGAGTGAGAGGGGTCTCACCAGGGATTGAAGTCAGTTCGTTTGGCAGCTTCCTTGGGGCCCTTGGAGACAATTAACATTTTAATGAATTGACATTTTAATGTTAGCGTTATTAGGACGCAGACTCCAGAGCGCCTCTCGTCTCGCCGCTACGGAGATTTGGGGTGTGGGTGTTACAGTTTTTACATCAAAGGTTATCATCGTATTTGTATTTCTAAATTTGAGCCTGCAGGGTGTGTGTGTGACCGGCCCCAACTCTACCCGGTGGGGCAGGAACGGGCCTGGGGCAAACGTTTTGCGGAGCTCGCCCTGGTTTCCTTGGTTTCTGCTGGGCCTGAGCAGAAGGAAGCAAACTTTTTTTTTTTTTTTTTTTTTTTTGAGACAGACCAACAGGAAACACATTGACGGAAATGTTGCCATAGCCCACGGGGTGGCTTTAACTGGCCGCCCCCGCAGGCCGAGTGTGAAATCAGAGGAGGCCGAGGCGCGTTCCAGCCACGATTGCAGGCCCCTCTCGAGGCCTAACACGCCCTGTGAGCGCTTCTGGGCCGCCAGGCCTTGGGCAGCGAACTACCCCGCGCCTCCCTTAAATGCGCACACTGAATCCTTTGCAAAAATTGTTGCACTGTAGCTGAGCCGGTTGGCTAAAGAAAATGGGCTTTTAAGCCCGGCAGGGGTTCTTTAGGGGTTGAAACGATTTGTTTGCCTTTAGCCACAGGTGTGGTGGGCGTGTGGTACGGTGTCCTGAGTATCCAGAGGTGGTCTGTGTGCTAAAACACTTTAGTTGACTCTGTGTGCCCTGGCGGGGAGTGTTGAATCCATCCATAGACCCGAGAATGTATGTGTTGGGGACGTGGCCGCTTACTGGCCTCCCGCATTGAGTCAGCTGGGACCAGGTAGGTCGGGGGACTGCCCAGCGGGTTCCAGGGCCGTGATTAACCGCCGCTCCTCCGGCCCACAGGCAAGCCCCTGCTCTGGAACCCCTTCCTACAGCGGCCTCTGCACAAAAGGAAAGGCGGTCAAGTGAGGTTCTCCAACGACCAGACCATCGAGCTGGAGAAGAAGTTCGAGACTCAGAAATACCTCTCCCCACCGGAGAGGAAGCGTCTGGCCAAGATGTTGCAGCTTAGCGAGAGACAGGTCAGCTCACTGCCCTCTCTCCATCCGTCGTCCCTATCCCCACCCCCCAACCCGGTTGGCTAGTTGGGCTGAAGCAATCGGGAAAGCCGCTGTGCGCCCTGGGCACTTTCTGCCGGGACCCAGCTGCAGGGCTGGTCCTCCCCGTGGTCTTAATCAATCCCTTCTCCTCAGGTCCCGCTGGATTTGGGACTTTCTGCAAACTTACTTTCTTTTCTGTAGGTTAAAACCTGGTTTCAGAATCGACGAGCTAAATGGAGAAGACTGAAACAGGTATTGACACGGCCCTGTTTCTATGGAAATAAATGTTTGTATCATGTTATCTAAATGCGGGGACCTGTTACGGGTTGTATGCAAAAGTCATTTGAGAGGCTATTTAACCTCTTCACCTTGATTAAAAAGGCAAATACTCCTGCTGAAATTCAGGATGAGTTGCTCAGGTGGCACTAATGTTAAAAGCACCTAATGCAGCTCCTATATCAATTATGCCAGGGTTTCACACACTGGCCAGTAAACCGCCTGGCTAATTGTTTTATAAACCCCATATGTTGTTTATCTCATTAACGCAGGAAAGATAAAGTAATTGACAGTAAATGACTTAAGCAGTTATCTTTGGGAGAAAATTGTTTCTTGTATTTACACACCCATAATAAAACCAGGCAGGACTCAAGGGTAAATACAAAGACACAAACACCTTTAAGTCTTATTTGCACTTTTTAAAAAGGAAGAATTAAATATCAAAGAGTTTTAAAAATTATTATCCACCTCTTAAAATGAATATGAAACACATAAATTTCCATGCCTATTTGGAAAGTAGCTTAAACTTCCTCACAGTCTTTCAGTGACCTTTCAGTGATAAAAAGGAAGGGCCAGCTCATCCTCCAAAACAACCTTATTGACTTAGAGCTAATGATTTGGTTTTGATGTCCCAATCTGGATGTTTCCAGAATTATCTGACGATTGCTGAATGGTTCAGCTGGCAGTGCTGTAAAGGACAGGTTTGAGACAAAACAATTGAATGTAGATTGTAAGTTGTATTGCTCACAGTTTTTTTTTTTTGTTTGTTTGTTTGTTTGTTTCTTAAAGTACTGTCCCAAAGAACATTTTGAAACAGCAACAAAAACTTATGTACTTTCTTTATTCTGAAATATTTGAGGATTCCCTTCTGGCACTAACCTTGTACGTCTTTTGCAAATTTGGTAACAGTTTTCCTTTATTATGTTTATATCATAGACATCCACAGGCTTAAGATAAATTCACTGACTGGACTTGGCTTGCAGCTAGCTTCCCAATGACTTTTAAAATAGTACTTTCTCTGTAAGATGGGAAATTTTTCCCCCCCAAAAAATTGTCCAGATTTTAAGTAAATTGCAATTTCTTCATCGATATTAGGTTAGATTTATGATTTCTTTCGGCACAATTTTGTCATTTGGTACATATTTATGGGTGTGTGTGCGCTCATAAATTTATTTGAGAAAACAAATGGAAAAGGATTCAACTTAATCATTTTGCAGCATCTTAATTTAGTATACATTTTTCATATTCCTTCTTTTTTAGGGGGCTAGGCCTTGGTATAACAAATCTAGCCATCAACGTTTGTTCTTTTAAAATGCTAGAAGACCCTGTTTTGGACACTATCCAAAGAATGAGTACTGTGCTGTCTGAACTGAACTGAGTTGTCTGTTTTGTTTTCTCCTAAACTTCTGCAAATCTTGAGACTGTGGGTTTGCCTTAAGTGTGTAATCTCTCAGTGGTGTGACTTTCCCCCTCTTCTTTCACATGGGGAAGCCAATCGCAAGTATACCTTGGTAAAAAGATTTTAATGAAAACAGTTGCTGAACTAAACTTTGTAAGCCTGCTAAAGGCTGGAAAAAAAAAAACATTCGGATTATATGTCTTTGATCTTACCATCTGCATTTTCATCCCCTTATTTAGGAGAACCCTCAAAGCAATAAAAAGGACGAGTTGGACAATTTGGACACTTCCTGTGACCAGGGCCAAGACTTGCCCAGTGAACAGAAAAAAGGTGCTTCTTTGGATAGTTCTCAGTGTTCACCCTCCCCAGCCTCCCAGGAAGACCCCGACTCTGAGATTTCAGAGGATTCTGACCAGGAAGTGGACATTGAGGGTGACAAAGGCTACTTCAATGCTGGATGATGGTCCCTGGCACGCTCAGGGACTGGACTTTCCAATAATGTTTTGCTACAGACAAACTGGAAAATTCTAAGCGAGAAAGAGAGAAATCGTTCTTCTAGTGTTCTGAAACTCCTTGGAGCACTGGCTGATTAGCAAACATGCCTTGAAACCTTACTTTTGATTTAACATGATGTATATACCTGTTTTGAAGTGACTAAATGTATCCTCATTTTTAAAAAGTGAATTATTTCTATTTATGAGAAGTAATTTGAATTTTTGTTTAAAGCTTAAATTATAACTTTAAAGGTTTTAATAGGCCATCCTTGAATGACTTTTCTTAAATCTGTAGCTATTCCCTGGACTTCAGAGGTGTACATAGAAAGGGCCCCTGCATTTGAGGCTCCTTGGAACATTTTAGAAGAGCACACTTGGTTTTTACGTGACATCTTAAATTGCTGCCTTAACTCCAAAGCCGTTTCAGAGTACTTGGCTCCTGGGGTTTGTTCTTGTAAGCAAGATAGTTGATAAGATTCTTAAAATCCTGTTTTGCTTTATGGTTGTCTCTGACCCCGGTCCCCACAAGCAGGGAAATCGACTCATTTGACCAATCCCATGTGAATTAGAAACATCAGGACAATTAAATGTAAGTGGATTGGAGATTGTATGTTTTGTAGAAATGATGTCTATAGCCTGTATATAGAATTAGTCACTGTAAAAATCCTGCCAAAATGATGTTTGATTTTCTTTTTTAATTTAATGAGTTAACCTGCGTATGCATTCACAGTGGGCTGAGTGTCCCTGTTGGAATTCTTATTCTTTGGTTAAAAAAAAAAATCTAAACAGGATACTTGAAGAGCCTGGGGGGTGGGGAAGGACGAGCGTGCGCATGCTCGCTTGTCACAGGCTTGGGACCTGGTGGGCTGGCCCTTGGGGGAGGTGGGATGCCCAGCTCCTAGAGTATGAATTTGAGCTTCCCTAGGACTGTTTGCTAGGGCAGGTGTGTGTGTGTGTGTGTGTGTGTTGGGGACCCAGCAGGGTAGTTTGGAGCGACTGAGCATCATCGATTGGTATGCGCTGCCACCGTCCTTGACCGGCGTGAATCAACAGAGCGTCACCCTTACCCCGGCTGGAAGGCCGGCTGCTGTGCTCTGTGCCGAGCAAGGCAGGGTTGGGAGTGTCTGAAGAACCGGAGCTCAGGTTCCAGTTGCTGATTTGGAAGATCTGGGAACGTTAAGGCTCGTGGCCCAGAGAATTTGAGGGCTGCTGCTCCGAGGTGCCAGAGGTGTGAGAGAGGCCCATGGGACCAGCACTCTGCCTCATAGCAGAAGCAGGAATCAGGAGTGTCAGGAATTTGATGGCTGAGAAGGCAGGTAGGGTCCCAGAGGCTTACTGTGGGAAGAGGGAGGAAGAATGCTGATAATGAGGCGGAGCCAGCTACCTGTCTGGCAGAGCCCAGGTCCATCCAGCAGCCCTCTGCAGAGACCTCTTGAGGAGAGGCCTAGAAAGTGTTTTTAGCCTTGACCTGCATGGAAACCTTTAGTTGTACAGTAAAGAGCCCAGGACAGAATCTGTTCAAGGTACACTTTGATTCCCCCACACACCGACATCCAGGCTAAGACAGGTCCTCACATCCTCCTTAGAGTCCAAGAAGGCCGTGGAATTGCAGGTTTCCGGAAAATACTAACATTGGTCTGACGCAGAGGGGCAAGGGTAGGCCTGGAAGTTTAAAGATCTGCTTTGGAATTCTAGTTCTTGGTCTCAGAATTCCAAGAGAATGGCCCAGTTGACCTGCGTGACCCCTCCCTGGTCCCCCAGTCCCAGCTCAGTTCATGCTCTACCTTTGTCTATCTTCTCACATCCCAAAGGAGACGTGTTGTCCAGTGGGAGAGTTTTGCTTCCAATCAGCGGCAGGCTTCAAGCTCCAGACCGGCCTAACAGGATACATAGAAGCTTCAAAGGCCACCATCAGTCTGGTCTGAGAGTGGGACTGTTTGTATCCACGTTTTGGGGAATGAGGCATCCGTATGGAATTAAAACGATCCTGAAATCTCCGTGTTTCGTTACTGGCGATAACCTCTGGGTAATGTTTACTTTCAGGAGGGACTGAATCATGACTGTTAGCCAGAGGGGCAGCAGCTTCTGTATTGATCGACAGTAGAAAAGCTAAGGGGCAAAACCTTGCTTTAAAGTAGACTGTTCGCTGAAAGCGTGCCGTTTTCCAGTTGGAAGCTAGCCTGGGTTCCCGCCAAGTTGCTCATGCTGTGACTCTCAACGTGTCCTTAAGAACCGAGCGTGTTGCCTGTGTGGCTTTCTCAGGACTCCGGTGAGCATTAACTTGAACAAAGCATTCTGTTGTAGACTGCCAGTGGTTATTTACAAACTCTTCCTGCAATCCAGACATTTTTCGTTTGTTTGCGCTTTGGCTATTTCATGTTGAAGCGACTAGTATGACCTTTACAGCACAGCTCCTCTCTTGTTTTTAACTCTTTTTATCAGGAGATTCAACTTGAAAAACGGTTATCATTTAGCAGAAAGACAAACAGAAAAGCACAGTCTTGTAAGCAGAACGTTAATGATTGGAAGAATTGTCCTAATTTCACCGTGACAGTGTGTGATTAATCCCCTAGGTCGTGTACTTATGCTTTAAGCTATTCAGTTCATTGCTCTTTGATATCCAGAATCCTACCTAACTTAATAGGGTATCGATTTTGCTGGATGATGTACTTTGACTCTTTACACAACATCACTTTTAAGGATGACTGGCCTGTTGCGTACTATTTTATTTGACGACCATTGCGTAAGATTTCTTTTTTTCTTTTATGGTTTTTCTCGGGGTGAACACTGATAAGACATCTTGTGGGAAAAGAGGAAACCATCACTGATAGTGAAAGTACCTATTCTCTTTCAACATTTCTGACAAGCTCTTTCACTTGTGGTTTTATCGCTGTGAATATTCAGCTTGGTTGAAATGGTTGAAATGTGGACAGGACAAGGATTCAAGAAAGTGACAACTCACTTTTGTTTGGGGGAAGTGCCCTTAACTAGAAATGAGAGACACCAAAATTCCTACTTTGTAGAAATTATTTCTCTTGAATAATTTGTGACCCTGGGACTCTGAATGGAGGGTAATATATATCGCTCACAGGAATATATATCGCTCACAGGACAGAATATGGAATACCAGCCACCCTGGATGCCACCATATGGAGAGAAGGTTGTTATCTTGTGGTCAAAATAATCACACACCAAAAATAAATAAATAATAAATAAATTGTACACCAACTAACCTTTACTTTTTTCATTCATTGGGGTTTTTTGAACCCCCAGCTGGACTCTGTAATTGACTGCTATTAAGTTTGTTCCTTGATTATCTGTCTGTCTATCTATCTATCTGTCTGTCTATCTATCTATCTATCTATCTATCTATCTATCTATCTATCTATCTATTGGTATCGTTAATCTAAATACAAAGCACTTGTCAGATTCCTCATCAGAACTTCAAGGTCCACAGAACAGCAGTTTCAGGGATGTCTGTTTGGGACCTGAATTCTCGCCTCCGGCCCTTTAGAGACCATGCTTGGGAGAAGGCCACCTTACCTGAAATCTAGTGAATGCCATAGTCAGAAAGCCCAGGATTCTCAGCTGCAGCCCGAATCTTCACAAGTTGGACACACACAAATCTCTCCAGACTGAGCTGTGGGAAGGACAGCTTGGAGCTGGTGTTTCCTGTCTGCAGAGGATCATGACTTTGGAGCTTCCGGTGGCCAGTGTGAGGTTTTCAAGGCTGCAGATGGCTTTCCTGCATAGCACTTATCTTCCTTTTTCTTTTCTAGGAGAAGGAGGAGGTCATGGATAATTTAGGGTGATTTTCCAGATGAAAACCTAAGAGGGCTGCTCTCCGTCATGGGAAGTTTATTCACTGTTTTAATTCATTTATTTATTTTTAAGACAGGGTTTCTCTGTGTAGCCTTGGCTGTCCTGGACTTGATTTGTAGACCAGGCTGGTCTCCAACTCACAGAAATCTGCCTGCCTCTGCCTCCCGAGTGCTGGGATTACTGCTTGCACCCCGCAGCCAGCTTCACAGTGTAGTTTTGAGAGGGGAGATTACCATTACCAAAAAACAAAACCCTCTTAAGATACGCAGATGAACAAACACGGAAAAGTTAACACAGTGAAGGTTCCCCTTCCTGTGTTCACAAATACTTGTAGGGAGAAAGGCCTGTTGAGTTTTTCTCAATCTTTATATTTTTATTTTTACAGTTTAATCCTGTCCTCTTTTTCCTCATGCATTCTTTTTTTGTCCTTATTCATCCTACCATACCCAGGATGCTTTATACTCAGTTTATTTTCTTGTTAGTAATAGAAAATGAACAAACTCAGCCTCTCAGATGTCAGTGTAAGAGCCAATGTCCTTTTGAAATTCAAAGGAGTATTCAGTTTTTACTTGATGGAAGGCAGGAGACTTAGCTTTCAAGCATGTGGCCACAGGACTTCAGGGGTTTGAGGGCCCAAGATAAGTGGGATAAGGACCTCAACAGAAGGTCAACAGTAGCAGAACTGATAGGGTCTAGGCACTTGGCACCCCTGGATCACATAGATGGTTGGTTTGGAGATGAGCCAGGCTGAGTCAGCCAGGGCTCCTAATCTGAAGGAAATGGGAATTCAGGAGGTGGAAGGCCAGGAAGAATGATGACTTTACTCATCAAGGGTTTTTGGATTTCTGACTTTTGGATAAGGGGTTAAAGACCCATGTTCTCCTCTTCCTGACTCGCAGTTCTGTCTCTGGCTCTTCGCTTTTGCTTCTGCAGTTCTACCTGGAGTTCCCTTCTGCTGGGTAACTTCGTGGCTGGCTCCTTACATGCACGGCCTCCCCTTTCCATCCCGTGCGTAGCTTCCCTCTCCCTCTCCCAAACTTCCCTTTCTCTATTTCACGTATTACAATAGGACACATTTTCAGGAGATGAAAATTTCGTGGCTTGTCTGACCTACAGAATGAGTCCCAGGTCTCTCCGGGCAACTTAGTGTGAACTTGCCTCAAATAAAAAAGTTGGAAGAGGGCTAGAGATATACTTCAGTGGTGTACAAGGTACCTACCATCTAATCTAATAAATAAGCAATATATACACACAATATACAGTATAGTGTATGTGTGTGTGTGTGTGTGTGTGTGTGTGTATGTGTGAATGTGCACATAGATGAGGCTGGGTTTGAATTGATTTTCCTGTGCTGGGATTGTAAGCATGAGCCACAATGCCTGGATCAGGATTTATTTTAATTTTTTTACTGAGTTATTTGTTCCTTGTCTGTTCATCTCTTCACTGATATTTATTGAGAGCCAGGGGTTTTTGTCGTTGTTGTTGTTTCTTTGTTTTGTTTTTTTTGAGATAGGGTTTCTCTGTGTAATATTAACCCTGGCTGTCCTGGACTCACTTTGTAGACCAGGCTGGCTTTGAACTCACAGAGATCTACCTGACTCTGTCTCCCAAGTTCTGGGATAAAAGAGTCTCCTAAAACCTGACCTAAATATCGTGTAACATCTTTACATGTATCTATCATCATGACAGCACGATGAGGCTGTTTCTGTTATCAGCTTCCTTGTTTTCCAGGTAATGAAGCTGTCACAGAGAAGTGAATCTACAGGTCTCATTTACTCAGTCACTGCTACAGCCACTACTACAGCGGAAACCTGACTTCATCTGCTGAACCTTTGAGAAGGGCTTGTTCTTTGCTCATCCATTTCTTCTCTCTCCCACTCTCTCTCTGAGACACGATGACACGAAGACCAGGATGACCTTGAACCTGCCTTCACCTGCCACATGTTGGGATTACACATATGAACCACTACACCTAGAGATATGTGCTGGAACTCACTTTGTAGACCAAGCTGGCCTTGAACTCACAGAGATCCTCCTGCTTCTGTCTCCCGAGTGCTGGGCCTAAAGGCGTGCGCCACCATGTATTTTTCTGACTTTGGCTAATTTTGCTTAACATAAGGCTTTCCCGTTGTATTCATCTTCTTGCAAATTCATGATCTTCTTTTACAGCTGTGTGAAATCCCAATTGCCACAATATGTCTTTCAAAGCACTCAAAACTTTTCTACTCTGGTCCATATTCTTTCATGTTCCAACTGTATAGTATATTTAATTGTGTCATTCACCGATGCCTGCTTTGCAAAGAACTCTGAATACACTGCAGTACAGCGGCTTCCTTGTATGTTGTCAGCTTCTAGCACTGCATTTGGCGGGCAACAAGCTTTTAATAAGTATACAGCAGAATGAAAGTGAAAGCTATGTCTTCCCCAAAAGTCTTCCTCCTCCCTCCCCAAACCCTGTATCATCATTCCATTTCCCATTCCTTGGCCACAGGAAACACACTTCTATACGCCTCCAGGAGCACAGCAGTTACTCATGGGTGCTGACGCTTTCTAAGGGGTGGAGAGAGGACACAGGCAGCCAGCACAAGCCTACATAAGCACTCAAAGAGCCTTCCCCATTTTTTACAGCATACATTTTAAGGGGAAGTGCTTCTGTGGTTTTTATTGGCTGTCTTTCCTTTCCAACGTGGCCATTTCATTCACACTCTCAATTTCAGTGGAGAGTTCTATTGAAAAATGTACCAGTTTACCAAGAAAAAAAAAAAAATCAAAGACAACCTTTGGGTGGACCTATTGCTACTGTTTTACCAGCATCCCCATTGTTTTTCAACAATTTCTCAAAGTATTTCACAAATCGCAGGGAACAGCGTGTGCCTGTGTAAGTCAAGTGTTCGTTTTTCTTAGCCTCGAGTGGGATCCACATTATGACACGCTTTCCATTAATTGTACATTAGACCAGGCTAATTCAATTAAGGTTTAAAAACTGGCCCCTGTGTATAGGTGCAGCTGTCCGGAGGAAATGATTTCTTAGACGCCTGCCTCCCGTAGTGAGTGATGATACGTAGGTGGCGGGGAACGGGGCTATGACACTGTATGGCGGTGTTTAGTTAAATGAAGGTAAGGCTACTAGCTTCACTGAGCGATTACTTGATCTCATTAAGATCTTTAACGTTCCTGGAGCACCATTTTGCCGGAAGCAGCTGCTTGTTGTTTAGATGTGATTTCAGGCATTGAGAAAGACACAGTGCTGACGGTGACCAGGGAATTTAAATCCACAATTCTTGGTACACATTATTTATCATAAACCATCCTGTCTGAACGTGAAGTACTAAAATGCATGTTTATCTGCATAGCGCTTTATTTTTCAAGACAATATCTATTTGAGGTACCACGTTTACAAGTTATGTGTTTTTTTTAGAAGTAAAATTTTAGTTGGTTGTTTTTATTTGCTTGTCAGGGTCACTAGCCCAGGCCTCTCACTAACTACGTAACTAAGGATGAACTTCTTTCCCTCCCAGTGCTGGAACGACAGATGGGCAACACCACACTGAGTTTATGCGGTGCTGGGGACTGAAGCCAGGGCCTCATGCATGCTAGGCAAGGTGTCTGCCACTAAACTACAGCCTGTCTTTCATGCTTCTTGAAATAGTTTATCTAAGCATGAAAACTGTACCGCAGAATTCATAAATTACACTTTCAAGATTTTCTAGCTAGACCAATTGTTTTTAGTTTAATGCTTATTCAGCACATATTGATTATACACAATAATGGCCTTACGTTGAGATACCTGTTCATAATGTATTGATTGTATTGAACCCCATTACCCTTTCTTGGTTCCTTCCCATTCCCACTGATTCCCCTCCCTTCCTTTGCCTCGATAGGCCCTCTTCTACTTTGATGGTTTTTGTTCCCCCTCATGACCAATGAGTTTCTTTTGGGCTACTTAACAAAAATGCAGGTACCTTACTAGTGGCTGCACTGGTAAAAGAGAGAGTCTTTCCCTTTCCCATCAATGACTAATTCTTGGTAAGCCTCAGGGAAGGGTGCAGCCCCTCAAGCCCCCCGCCTTCCATAACAGGCTCAACTTGGAGAGATTTTATGCAGGTAACCACAGCTCCAAATGCAAGCCACCAAGCAGTCATTTTTCACTGTGTCCCTTTCAGCCCCTGCCCTATCCCCGCCCACTCCTGCTCACTGTGGCCTTGAACCTTCAACGTTCATCACATTGTAGTATATAAGTAGAGTGTAGGCACTTCATACTTTTGATGGCTTGATTCCATCCTGTGAGTGTATAAATGTCTCTTATCCATCCCAGAATTGTCCAAGCTTTTAGTTGTTTCCAGTTGTTAGGTGTTAGGAACAGTGATGTCATAGACATACATGAACTTATTTAATGGCATGTTTTCACTAATTTTTGGTACACATTGAGGATGTGGAACCACTAGGCCATGAAATAATTCTGTATTTTTTTTTTTTTTTTGGAGAACCTCCAAATTGTTTTCCATTGTGGCTACACCTTTTTCACATTCCCACTGGCAATGTTGGAGGGTTTCAACCTCTCCATCTTCCTTCATCAGGGTACAAGCATCCTTGTGGGTATGAAGTTGTATCCCATTGTGATTTTGATTTGTACTTCCCTGATGACATAAAGTTGAACATCTTTCTGCTGCTTGCATCTGTGTTCTATGTCATCTGTAGAGAAATGCTTAGTCAAATTCTCAACCCACTTAAAAACAAATGTAGTGTTTTGTTGTTTATATATACATATTCTATATTACATATATTATATATGTATATTATATTATATATTATATATGTAATATATAATATTATATATGTTACTACGGCATATATAATAATATTTCAGGTACTGTATCTGATCATATATATTTGTAAATAGTTTCTCCCAATCTGTAGGGTTTTTTTTTTAATTTAAAAAATACTTCTTGCCATGTGCAGTGGCACACGCCTGTAATTCCAGCACTCAGGAGGAAGAGGCAGGTGGATCTCTATGAGGTTGAGGCCAGCCTGCTCTACAAAATGAGTCTGGGACAGCCAAAGCTATACAAACAAACAAACAAACAAACAAACAAACAAGTAACTTTTATTCACCAGACATAATTGTCATTTCAGAGGCTTACTGCCTCCATCTGCTAACCTAGGCCTAGTCCTGGAAGCTTCTAGCCTCCATACAATCTAACAAGGCCTAACAATCTAACAAGTGTTTTCAGACTCTGAGACTTACAGCTGAATAAGCTCACCCTTTCCAGATCTTTCTGAACTCTGGCTGGCTGGCTCAAACTCCTTTCCAAGCTGACTATTTCAAACTGGCTTCTTTCAGCTTCTGACAGAATTGTTCTGCCTGGCCTCAAACTAACTCTAGCAATGTTCTAATCTTCTGGCTCATCCTGCCTTCACCTGTGTCTGGCTTGTTCTCTCTCTTCAACCTGTCTATGTACAACTGTCTGGGTGAAACTGCCTCCCCCCACCTCTGTGTTGCTCTCTTAAGTTCTTTTTTTCCTGTCTATTCTGGTGAGAGTTGAGTGTGTCCTATCTTGACTCATTTGGTCAACTCTTTCTCTGATTTGTCAATTTTTCTGCCCCTCAATTAGATGCCACTTTCAAACCTGGCTGGCTTACTTCTACTACCTAACCTTATCTTCATTGTTTGGGATAAAAAGTGTGTACTCAGGGTGTGTCTGTATTCCAGCCCGATCATACAGTAATCCAGAGTGTGTCTGCATTCCATTGGATTACATAGATCTGGAAGGTCTTTGGATGTTATCCCTTGCTATTGCTGGATTAAAATTCCTCTACAACACTGTCTACCGCAAAGACACAGACATTTTCTCTTGAACTATATTTTGAAACTATAAAGATAGAATTTTGTCAAATACCAAGTTGGTTTGGTAGAAAAATCTTAGGTGTATTAATTGTTGTAATAAGTGTATTAAGTTAAATTATTTGGTGGCCCAGGTGTTAAACAGTGTTCTCAGAATGTCATCATCACCACTCAGCTCCTCCTTCTTTCAAACACAAAGGGGATTTCCCTTCATAATTGTCACTTTTAGATACTTCAGGAGAGAGAAGTTTCTCCAAACACATTTGGACCACCTTGGTGAACATGCTCATCCATCCCTGGCCTAATCAATAGCTCAGACATCAGCTATGATGGCTATCAAGGTGTCCTCATGGAAGGCATGAGCCAAGGTCATCCCCATGAGAATCCTGTGAACTGGCAATGAATACTCAGCTTCCTAGAAAAAAAAAAAAATATATATATATATATATATATATATGGAGGTCATAACAGAAAACGAGAAAGTAAATGCTCATTAGGTGTCTTACTTAGAGTTACTATTGCTGTGATGAAGCACAAGACCAAAAGCAAATTGGGTCTTATTCCTGTGCACCCATAGTTTATCACTGGAGGAAGTCAGGACAGGAACTCTAGCAGGGGAGGGACCTGGAGGCAGGAGCAGGATGCAGAGGCCATCAAGGGTTGCTGCCCATGGCCAGTTCCACCTCCTTTCTTACAGGACCCAGAACCACCAGCCCAGGGGTGGCCCCACCTACAATGGGCAGGGCCCTCCCACATCAATCACTAATTAAGAAAACGCTCTGCAGGCTTGCTTACAGCCCGCTCTTAGGGAGACATTTTCTGAAGTGGGCGGTTCCCTCCTCTTAGAGGACCCTGACGTGCGTCAAGCTGACATAAAATTAGCCAGCACATTAGGTAAAAACTATTTTATAACCTCATATGGGAAAGCGCCTTTTGCGCAGCTGCCGGATTTCCATCGGCCTTTGATTGACAGCTTTCTATGAGAACTGTGTCAAGTCTTATTTTAGCGACAGGCCTCAGGAGAAGATGCTCCTCCTCTCATTTGTCCCCATGGGAACTAAGGCTTCCACCCTAGAGCCAGCTCTCCTGACTTCAGTGCTGTGCTACACTTTTACCTCTCCCCAGTCTTCCTACTTGCCAGTCTCCTCCCCTCGTCTTGACCCTTTTGCTAAAAAGCAAAGCTCACATCCAGGGAGGTCGTTACAACCCTCCCCAGCACCCCATCCGCAGACAAATTCTAAACTTCTGGGTCCAGAGGCCAGGCGGCGGTCAGGCCCCCTCTCCCGTTTCCACTGAACAATCTTTCGATCTTCAGCCCCAAAGAGCCTTTTGTCCCTAACCAGCAGCAGACGATCGGAGTCCATCCCTGAGCACAGCCCCCTCGTGCCCCCGCAGACAAGCACTGTCTTGCCTCCACACAGGTCTTGGAGGATGCTGATTTAGGTACACCGTCTCCGTTTTCACTCCTCGGCAAATGCTTGCAGGGTTGTAGCAGGTCGGAGAAGGTCTCAGGTGTACCACTCATGGGCACCAAGTAGACAGAGCCTATGGCGCTTACAGCAAGATGTCCCCGAGAAGTCTCTAGTATTTAAATACTTGGTCAGTCCCCAGTTGGTGAGTCTTTGGAAAGCATTACGAGGTGTGGCCTTGTTGGAGGAGGTGTGTCACTAGGGATGGGCATTAAAGTTTCTCTATGTAGACCAAGCTGGCCTGGAACTCTTTGCAGAGGACCGTCCGCTTCTGCCTCTGCCCCAGGGACCAAAGGCGTGAGCCGCCACACCCAGCTATGCTCTGAAATCTTAAAGCCAATTAAATGCTTTCTTTACAAGTTGCCTCGGTAGGGATGTTTTATCGCTGGAATGGAGAAGTACTTAAGAAGCAGGGTGTGGTGGCACACGCCTTTGATCCCAGCGCTTGGGAGGCAGAGGCGGGTGTTCTCTGTCAGGAGCTGGAGGCCAGCTTGGTTTGCATAGTGGGTTCCAGGACAGCCAGAGTGACCAAAACACAAAAACAAAACGGAACAAAACAAACAGCTGCTTCGCCTAAAAAAGATTTGGTCAAATCTTTCTCTGATTTGTCAATTTGGGGTAGCGGGGACCGGGAGCTGGAGAGATGGCTCAGAACACTGGCTGTTCTTCCAGAGGTCCTGAGTTCAATTGCCAGCAACCACCTCGTGGCTCACAACCATCTATAATGAGATCTGGTGCCCTCTTCTGTTGTGTAGGCATTCAAGCAGGCAGAACACTGAATGAATAAATTTTTTAAAACATAATGAATAAATTTTAATAATTTTTATTAAATTTTAATAAGTTTTATTAAATTTTAATAAATAAAACAGAACATAATGAATAAATTTTTTAAAAAAAGAAAGAAAAAAGTAACAAAGACAGGAGGTCAACAGAAAGCGCTGGCAAACAGATGGGGTTTCCTCTTGGGTCTGTAAAAAATATCTGTGTATTTCTTTTTGTTGTTTTGGGTCTCCAGAGTTCCATCTGTCTCTGTCTGCCAAAGTGCTGGGGCTAAAAGTGTGCACCCCCATTGCCCAGCTTTTTAAATTTTATTTTAACTATATGTGTCTGTGCATCACAAGCTGGTGGAGGGCAGTAGAAGATATTGAGTCCCCTAGAACTGGGGTTGCCGGTGGTTGTGAGCTGCCGTGTAAATGCTGGGAATGGAACCCAGTTCCTCTACAAGAGCAGGAAGAGCTGTTAACTGCCAAGCCATCCTCTCAGCCCCCAAATCTGTGTATTTCTAACCCAGCCTTTACTATTTATTTGTTTATGTATGTATGTATGGTGTATGCATGTACACATTTTCACGTGAGTGCAAGTGTGTGCGTGAAGCCTGGAGGTCGATGTCACGTGTCTTCCTCTGTGACATTATTATTTTAGGGACAGGGTCTCTTACTGTACTTGGGGCTCACCAGCCAGGCAAGACTAGCTGCCCAGCAAGCTCCTCGGTACCCTCCTGTCTCTATCTGTGCAGTGCTAGGATCATAGGAGTGCGCCTCTGTGCTCGGCTCTTCACGTAGGTATGCGGGTTCAGACTCAGGCCCTCCTGCTTATAGAGCAAGCACTTTACTGCCTGAGCCACCTCTTTATGGTGCTAATCTGTTCTCGTTGTCTGCCCAGAGAGAAACGGTTAATGAGCACTGTCTGTCCTTGGAAGGGCTTGCTGTGATGGGGAATTCAGTTCCCTTGGTTCCTTTGCAGTTTTGATAGGCAAACAAAATCTGGTTTTGTAGGCTGTCCACCTTTACCTTGTTAAAGTGGAAGCAGCCTTTTTCCATGGCTTTCAACAGTCTAAACGGAAGATGAGCCCCAAGTCTCAAGCTTAGAAAAGTTTCCATAAAAACTGTGAGAAATACCATACTCTAAGCCAAGTGCCTTAGTCCGTGCCTATAGTCCAGCTTCTAAGGTTGAGGCAGGAGGATTGTTGGAGCCTAGGAGTTAGAAGCTAGTCCAGGCAATGAAATATGTAATCTTTCTGTTTGTGTCTTCTTTAAAGAAATGTGTACGTGTGTATGTGTATGTGTGTGTGTGTGTGTGTGTGTGTGTGTGTGTGTGTGTGCACGTGTGTTTGTCTGGCTAGTTCATACCTGGTAGGAGGTCTCACTTTCTACCATGTGGGTTCCGGGTTCCAGGAATCAGTTAACTTAGCCATATCAACAAAACAGGTCAAGTTAAGGGAGAGGAGGCTGGCTGGTTGGGAGATTGGGGGAAATAACCCAGGTTGCCAGGCTTTCCTGAGCTAGTTCACTGGACCCAAGACACTGTCTCTTAAAAATAATAAAATAGGTTAGATTCTGAGAGTGTGAAATGTGGGAAATGAAGGATTTAGGGGTGAACTAAACACCAGAAACTTGGCACATTTTCTCTTTTGGATAGCTACATAGTACCCGACCACCTGAAAGCTTTTGTGAACTCCTTTAGAATAGAGAAATACAATTAATTTCACCTAACACAACATCTCTAAAGTTTGTTTAGTTGTAGAAGCTTTTGCTTATGTGGGGTCCATTATTTGTTCTAGAATTAATTTCCTGTGAAAATAGTTTGGGAAATAGGGGTATAGAATGATGGTGTTTTGTTTTCCCTGGGACTCTCCAAGTTGGGTCATAAGACATTGCTCTAGGAAAAACATATTCTTTTGGGCTAATGCCAGAATCTCTGGAAATATTCCTAGAGCCAGAGGGCACCCTGAAGCCTGGCTGCTCAGTGGCGCTTTGGAAGGGCCTTAGTCAGTACACAGAGAGTCATCTTATGTGATACAACTGCAAGGTACAGACCCAAGCTGGGCCTGGAAGCAAAGCATGATATGCCAACTCCTCGGAGAGCGGAGACAAGAGAATTAAAAACCTGAGGCCTGTCTACATTGCAGAATGAGTTCGAGGTCAGTGTGAGTAACTTAGTAAAAGTCTATTTCAGAATTTTAAAAAATGTAGATGATGTTTTTTTGGATGTCCATTAATGGCCCTGCAAATATGAAGCCCTAGGTGACTTTGAACAGCTGGTGACAGTCTGACCCTTCATGATCTCAACATCTTTGGTTCCCAGTAAAGACACTGAAGCCTGTGTGCTGCTGCTGAGAACTTAGGGCATGTGTGTGTGTGTGTGTGTATGTGTGTGTGTGTGTGTGTGTGTGTGTGTGTGTTAGCAGGAGTCGGGGGAAGGAAGAAGATACTTAGCTTAGTAAAATGCAAATATGAAACTTTATGTCAAAATAAAATGTCAGTCTCTAGAACATAGACCGTCCATTGGCACTCCACTCTGACATGGCCCTTCTGACATGTCTACAATTGGTAACAAATCTCTTCCTGGTCACTGTAGTTACAAATGGCTTTGAGGCTGTGGGTGGTGCCAACCCTACAGGCGATGCTGCTGTCCAGCAGTAGGACTGGATGGAAACTTCTTTATGGCCCCCTGTGGTTGGAAGTCACTCCTAAGCCTCTTATTAAAGCCTTTAGCTTCTGGGCCCTGAGCTTTCCTATGGGTTTTAGGAGCGGGACTTTGAGCACCTGCCCTCCGTGAACCATAAGCTTTGTCACCTCTTCAAAGAGCCTTCACATCTGTTGTTCCTGCTGCTGGTCTCTAACAATGACCAGACCAGCTTCTGAGATTAGCAGGCTAGCTCTCTGAGCCGTGCAAGTCTCTGGTACACACCGATTGAGCAGGTTTGCAAAGCATGCCGCTTGTGTCAGTGAGGATGTAGGCTTTTGAGAAGTCATTTTCAGAAACAGGATTCACGGGTGAGGGTGTAGCTCGGTTGCTAGCACATTTGAAGCCTTGGTTCAGTACCCAGAATGTACAACTCTACCTGTAATTCCAGCACGTGGAAAGTGGAAGCAAGATGATCAGAAGAAAAAGCAGGATTTGTATGCTCTAATATCTCCACAAAAGTCTCCTGTTAGTACACAGGACTGGCACTGAGGACTAGAGGCTCCAGCCATGTGCTAAGTCCAGGGCTTGCCAACACCTGGTCCTGACCTGTCCTAAGTCACTTCCCTCCCAACGATCTTATGTAATAGGTCATCAGTAAATGGCCCCTGAACTTTGTTAGCTCAGCCGTTACTCAGGCAAACTAAATATCCCACTTTCCATTTCCAATTTTTACAATATAGACAATCAGCCAGGGGTACTAGCACAGACTTGTACTTGGGAGATGGAGGAAGGAGGATCAGGAATTCTACGGCATTCTTGGCTACTTAAGTGATTTTAAGGCCAGCCTGACTTGTAGGAGACTCTAGGTCAGCAATGAACAAGTAAGCAAACAAAAAAAGTCATGAACAACCAAGTGTTTCTTGCCTATGCAGCAAAATTACAAAGTTTCCCAGAAAATAATAGCTGATGTCCATCAGGCATTGCCTGCACGTCAGGCACTAGCTCAAGCTTCTGTGTGCCTCTGCCATTGGACTTTTAAGATATTCTATTTTAAAAAAAAAAGATATTCTATTTTATTTTATATGTCTGAGTGTTTTGCCTGTATCTATTATCTGTGTACCATAGGCATGCTGTGCCAGTAGAGGCCGGAAGAGGGCACTGGATCCCTTGGAATTAGAGTTACAGTCGGTCGTGAGTTGACATATGGGTGCTGGGAATTGAACTCGGGTCCTCTAGAAGAGTAGCCCGTGCTCTTAACTGCTGAGCCACTCTCTGGCTCCTCTGCCATCGGACTTTGGGACAACCTTTTGAAGTAGTTACTATTGCACTTCATGCCGTTAGAGTTCTGCATCCCAGAGAGGCATTGTTGCTCTCCTGAGATCATGCAGCGAGACTTCAACCCAGACAGGCTTCCTGCAAGGCTTGCCGCCTTGACTGTGGTAGACATCCTTTGGTTGGAAATACTGAAAATTATCTGCTTTACAAAGATACCAATAAATGCTTCTTGAGTACGTCTGGCAGGAGAATCCTGCTATACAGTGAGGATGTTTAAGGGGTAGCTCTGTCTTTTGTGGGGACTTAGATATACTTAGGCATAATTAGATATACTTTAGGACTTAGGCATACACTGACATAAAAACACATGGGCAGTACAGTCAATGGCAGACTGTAAGAAGTGACTTCCTGGAAGAGGTGGCATTTATAACCCCTTTGCATGTCAAATACTGCGCATCTGAGGAGGGAAGAGAAAGGCAGTCTCCACATGCCAGTGGGAGTAACAGTGTTTTAATCTGAGGTCTGTCCCCTGTGGACTATACAGCTTCATCTTTGGGTCTCGGTTCCCAAATTGGGAGTCGTTACATGGATCTGTCAAGGCCATGGTGAGGATAATGCTTTATTATTATTGTTGTTGTTGTTTTATTCTTTGGAGACAATGGTCTATAACATAGCTGGCCTAGATCTCTTTCTGTAGTCCAGGCTGGCCTCCAGCCCACAGGGGCTAATCCATCTGAAGAGCATACAGGAGGGGCTGGCTGGTACAGCATTCACTCTTGGGCCTCCAGAGTCATTTCTGGGGACGCCATCCGGCACTTGTCTGGGACATCTGAGAAAGCAACCTTGCCAGGGTTGCACTTTAGCCAAACGCTTAAAAGGGGCTGAGCCACTTCAGCTCCCAAGACAGTTTGTAAAGGAAATGAGCTCTGAGGTGGAACTTCAGTAGTGTGACGACGGGCTACTGTAATTGAACAAATGGCTTGTTTATCAGCTTTCTATCTGCCCCTAACAAAACCATGTGAAATGAGGCATTAAACCTCTGGTGTTTAAAAAAAAAAAAAAATGACAAACACTAGCTAATTTACTGGAGTAGAACATACTGAGCCAAATGTTTAGTTTCGCATTAAATCTATATCTGGCATTTTCATTAAAAGGGGCAAAATGTAGACTTTATTGATGTTTCAGGTCCCATTTCAGATTAATGCTTAACGTTGAAAACTGGGCATGAAATTGCAAATGTATCTGCAAACACACCCAAAAGGGCCAGCTAAGTGCTGTGTGCTCACTCCCAGCCAACCTTGCTCAGGCTGTGGAGTGTTATTGCCAGGCTGGCTTGGCTGCGCTTGCATCAGCCGGGCTAGGTAATATCCCTGATTGCTTAGTTAAATATCCTCTAGATAGAGGGAAAGCATGCAGCGAATGACGGGACCATATCATCTTTGTGTAACGAACAATTAAGTCATAATATACTTCTTGATTCATAATTGATATTCCCAGGACAATTAGGTCAGCATCCTCTTGAAAAACAGAACCTAAAACTGAAATGAAACTGAAGCTCACCCCATTATGAGATAAGAACTTTCATTTTTCATGACCTTACATCTTAACTAATGTGTTCTTTGAATCTGGATATTCGGAAGGCCAAGAAGTGCTATTGTTTATCTCGCTATTTAGAATAATAAACCTCAAATGATGTGTAGATGAAAAATGTTTCATCTGGACATTAGGAAGCAGGCTAGGGCCATTTCTATGGAAATGAGTTCAGGAGTCTGGTTCCTTGGGTTCAAATCCCAGCTCTGGTACATACTGGTAATTTCTGATCAGCAGATCTATATGAAATTAGAGCAAAAAAAAGGGGGGGGTAGTTCCTCAGAAGAAGAAAGGTGGGGTTCCAGAAGAAAACAATCAGAGGGATGCCGGAGCAGGAAATTATATATTTGCTCATCAACACTGTTTGACTAAAGCTAAGCTCCTCAATGGCTCTTTAAACCTAAACCTTCTTATAGATAAATATAGGTCAAAATATGGATTCTTCTCCAGAGTGTAAGCATTAATCCCACTTGTGGACCTCAGTCCTCCACTGATAAGATGAGCAAGTTGCTCCTCTGTGCCTTCTTTAGCCATCCTACTGTGAGGCGCATCCCCTGGGGTGTAGTGAGGTCTGTTCCGTAATACGGTTCAAGTTCTTGTTGCAGTAGTTTCACCCTTCCTAGTGCTGCGACCTTTCATACAGTGCCTCATGTTGCGGCGATCTCTCCCCACCATAAAATTATTCTGGTTGCTACTTCCTACCTGTCCTTTTGCTATGGCTATAAATCAGAATGTAAATATCTGTGTTTTCAGATGGCCCGTAGGAGACCCACAGGTTGAGAACCTCTGTGTTATTGACTTCCTGACCCAGGGCCCACTTGATACCAGTCAGTGAGAAAACTTGATGGGCACAAAGAGAACTGTCCGTCCCCCAGGGAAGCTGGGATGGCTGGCAGTGGCTGTTTCCTTGCTGGCCAGCCACCTGGCTTCTGCTTCTGGCTTCTGTGACAGCCTCCCTCCGAAGAAGAAGGCACGTGGCAGGAAGGTAGCAAAGCCTGGCTGTTATTTTTCTCCCTTGCTGTCTCTCTCACTTCCTTTCTTCCCTCTTTCCCTCCCTCCTTCCTTTTTTCCTTTCCTTCTTCCCTCCCTCCATTTTTTCCTCCTCCTTTCTTCCTGTTCTCTCTCCCTCCTTCCTTCCCCATCCCTCCTTCCACTCTCCCTCCTTTCTTTTCTTTCTTCCTTCCTGCCCTCATTTGTTTCCTTATTCTCACCCTCCCTCATAAGTCTTGCTTTCTTTCTTTCCTCTCTCCTTTCTTCTTTTTTCCCCTCCCTCCTTCCTTCCTTTCTTCTCTTCCTCATCCCTCCTTCCTTCCCTCCCTCATCTCTCCCTTCCTCTTTTCCTTCTCCCTTCCTCCCTCCTTCTTTCCCTTCCCTCCTTCTATCCTTTTTATTTCCTCCCTGTCCTAGGAACCAAACTCAAGACCTTTTGCATACTAGGTAAGAGCTCCAGCACTGAGCCACATCTCCAGCTTCTCAAAATCTGACTTTTCTTAAACAGTCTGGCTGTTTTGTTGGTTAGTTTTGAGCCATGCAGCAGAAGCTTGTTTTGAACACCCTATATAACTCAGGATGACTGTTTTGTTAGGGTTTTATTGCTGTGAAGAGACACTATGAGCACAGCAATTCTTATAAAGGAAAATATTTAATTGGAGCTGGCTTACAGTGTCAGATGTTTAGTCCATTATCATCATGGTGGGAAGCATGCAGGCAGACGTGGTGCTGGAGAGAGAGCTGAGAGTTCTACATCTGGCAGACAAGCAGAAAGAGAGAGACAGGAAGAGACAGAGAGGGATAGAGGTAGATAGCAATGTATAGATGGATAGATAGATAGATAGATAGATAGATAGATAGATAGATAGATAGATAAAGGGAGGGAAGAAAGAGGGAGAAGGCGAGGGAGAGGGAGACTGGGCCTGGTTTAAGCATTTAAAACTCAAAGCCCATTCCCCAATGACAAGAGCCATTCTCTTGCCCTCCAAGAGTCTTTATGAGAAGGGGGCAGCCAATCTTACTCTAGCTTTCAAAAAGGAAATCAGAAATAAAAGAAAAAGGCAGAAGAGCCGACCTTTAGGAGGGTCCTAAGACCTCTGGAAGATGGAGTGTGGTGCAGGCCAGCAGCAGCAGAGGTAGCTGCTGTGGAGCAGAACCCTGAGTGGCAGTCAGCGGAGCTGGTGTCAGGGCAGGCTGTGTGTATGCCACAGTCTCCGTGTGTTTCAGCTGGCTTGGGCTATCCTAATGCTTTGTAGACTGAGTCTATTTTTCACCATTCTGGAGAGAGTGGGAGGTCTAAGGTCTAAGGGCAAGGGTGCACCCAGTCCCCTCTCTGGTGGCTGTTCTTATGCTGTGACCTCAAGTGGCAGAGAACAGAGAGAAACAGGAAGAAAGGTCCTATAGGGTCATGGAAGCATTACTTCCACCTCTGGAACTCCACCTTCAAGACCAGATCACCAGGAAAGGATCTCAGCATGTGGCTAATGTTCGGTGGGGCAGACGTGAGCAATATCTAAGATCTTGTTCACTAGATGCCCACTGCCTCCCCTCCCCCCAGGGCCACACTGCTAATACAGTTTATAAAGATGACTTGTGTCTGGGAAGGCAGCTCCGTGGGCAAAGTGCCTGCTGTGCAGGCGTATACATCTACGTTTAATCCCCAGCACCCATGTCTGGTGGTTTGAGTGAGAATATCTCCACAGTATTGGGTATTTGAATACTTGGTCCCAAGTTGGTGGCTCTGTTTGGGAGATTTGGAAGGTGTGGCTTTGATGGAGGAATTGTGTCAGTGGGGGTGAGCTTTGAGAGCTTGAAGGCTTTGTGCCATTTTCCTGTGTGTTCTCTGTGTCCTGCTTTTGGTTTAAGATGTGCTCTCTCAACGTGCTGTTCCAGTCATCATGTCAGCCTTCATGCTTCCCTGCCATGATGGTGAAGGACTCCTATCCTTCTGAGACTGTAAGCATGAATACATTTTTTTTTTTTCTGTGAGTATGATGTTTTATGATCACAATAGAAAAGTAACTAATATACCATGTAAAAACTGGCATGTTGGTGCACACCTTGGAGGCAGGGGCAGGAAAATCTCAGGGTTTTCTGGGCAGCTAGTCTAGCCAATTAGTGGGCTTTCATTAGTGGAAGATCCTGTCTGTGCTGGTTAGTTTTATGTCAACTTGACACAAACTAAAGTCATTTGAAAGGAGGAAAGCTCAACTGAGAAAATGCCTCTGTAAGACTGGACTATAGGCAAGCTTGTGGGGAATTTTCTTAATGGTAATTGATGGGGGAGGGTTCAGCCCACTGAGCCCTGGATTCTATAAGAAAACAGGCTGAGAAAGCCATGGGGAGCAAGCCAAGTAAGCAGCACCCCTCCATGGCCTCTGTGTTGGCTCCTTCCTCCAGGTTCCTGCCCTGCTTGAGTTCCTGCCCTGACTTCCTTCAATCATGAATAGTAATGTAGAACCGTAAGCCAAATAAACCTTTTCCTCCCTAAGTTGCTTTTGGTCATGGAGTTTCATCACAGCAATAGTAACTTTAAATAAGGCCCTATACTGGCTGGTTTTGTGTGTCAATGTAACACAAGCTAGAGTCATCAGAAGGAAGGAGTCTCAGTTGAGAAAATGCCTCCATGAGATCCAGCTATGAGGCATTTTCTCAGTTAGTGATCAGTGAGGGGTTAGGGGGTAAGGTCCAGCCCGTGGTGTGTGGTGCTATCCCTGGGCAGCACCCCTCCATGGCCTGTGCCTCAGCTCCTGCCTCCAGGCTGCTGCCAGGTCTGAGTTCTTGTCCAGACTTCCTTTGATGATGAACAGCAATGTGGAACTGTAAGCTGAATAAACCCTTTCCTCCTCATCATGTTTTTCAATGTGGTGTTTTGTCACAGCAATAGAAACCCTAACTAATACCCTATCTTAAAACAAAACAAAACCAAGGTAGAGAGTCAGAGGGATACATTTGACATTGACCCCTGGCTTCCATGGACAGGCATATAAACAGGCTAATGCCACACATTAAACAAAACAAGATCTCAGTTCCCACCTTCCCCTAAAAACAGAGTTGGATAGGGCTGGAGAGATGGCTCAGGGGTTAAGAGCACTGTCTGCTCTTCCAGAGGTCCTGAGTTCAATTCCCAGTAACCACATGGTGGCTCACAACTATCTATAGTGAGACCTGGTGCCTTCTCCTGGCGTGCAGGTGTATATTCAGGCACAACATTATGTACATAATAAATAAATCTTAAAAAAAAAAAAACGAAAACAACCAACAGCGTAGGCTAATTTAAGTTCAATGTTAACAGTAGTCAGTCTGGACTGAAGAGATGGCTCAGTTAATAAAGTGCGTACTCCTTGAATTTGATCCAACACCCACATAAAATGGCACTTGTAATTCCACTGTTGGAGAGGTAGAGACAGCAGATCTCTGGGGTTTCTGGCCAGCCAGCTCAGCCTAACTGTTGAGCTCCAGGATAATGAGAGGCTTTGTCCCAAAGGAGTGAATGGAGTTCCTGAGGATGATGCTCAAGGCTGTCCTTCGGCCTCCACACATGTGACATACATGCACTTGCACACACAAGTGCATGGTTGTTTCAAACCGGCAACAACAAAACTAAACGTTGTCATTTACAAAGGCCGGTTGATTGATTCATGTTAGTCCTAATAGGCAAGATGCAGACTAAAACGAAAAGTGACAAGGTCTCATCCTGTTGTGATCTACACACTCCATCCCAAGCTCTTCAGCCCGCTGGGATCTCCCTTCCTTAAGGGTCTAATTTTCTAAGGCTCCTAAAAATTCTAGTACAGCCAGGTTGATCTGTGATGTTAATTAACAGGTCATGGTAGCTTAATTTCAGTTTTTAGTTCTAAGCACAAACTCCGTGGCATGCACCTCAGACCCATGGCTGAGAGTGACGAGGCTGTTGGAAGGCAAAAGTCGTATGTAAAAACGTGTTTTCTTCCTGCATTCCAGCTCATTGTAGAGAGAACATCTTGAGTCGTGTATGCATGCATTGCCTGTCAATTAAAACAAACCTACGGCCTATTGGAAAGGGTAGAATAGAAGGTGGGACATCTGGCAGGCAGAAAGGATTCTTGGATAGAGCCAGGTATGAGAGATTTGCCCAGATAGATGTGAGAAGGACAAACTCATGGTACCTGAGCAGAGGTAACCAGCCATGTGGCAGACTGCAGATTAGTCTAAATGGGTGATTTCGAGTTATGAGCTAGCCAGAGAAGAGCTTATCTATATGGCCTAGGTTTTTGTAAATATATTTTGAGTCTTCTGGGTCATTATTCTGGGGGGTTGGGGCTGGGAGGAAAAACACACACCCTACTACAGTCCTGTTATCTTTCAAACTACCCATGTGGTGGATAATTTTCATTGTCAGAGTGACACGACCTAGGGTCACCTGGGAAGGGAGTCTCAATGGGGGACAGTCCACTTTGTGTTGGCCTGTGGGAATGTCTGTGGGAGATTATCCTAGTAAACTGATGTGAATGGTGTCAAGCCCAGTATGGGTGGTACCATTCTCTAGACATGGGGGTCCCAAAATGTTCAAGCAAGCGAGCACACGTGCACTTATTTCTCTCTGTTCTTGACTGTGGGTGTGATGTGGCCAGCTGTTTGAAGTTCCTGCCTTGACCTCCCCACAGCGATGGACTGCATAATACCTGGAACTGTAAGATGAAACAAACCCCTTTCTCCCTTAGGTTGCTTTTTATCTCCCCAACTCCCATATAACCAGTTTTCTTTTACATCAAGTAACTTACAAAATGCATTCACGTTTGAAGAGAACTTTACACACAGTTACTACAAATGAGAAACCAGTATGACTCATCATAAACAGAAAGTCATCATAAACATGAAGCACAATGAAAATGAAACAAACGGTGCTCCTACACTCTAGCTGGATCCCTGTGAAAATCTGTGTAGGTTGGGAGCATGCGCCTGGGGCCCTGGCTGTTAGGGAGGCAGAGGTGGGAGAATCACATATTTTATTTCTAGGAGTTGAGATCAGTCTGGGTGGGTCTCATGGGAGAACCATTGAGAGAGAAAAATGTTTCTCTTTGTTATAAGGTGATAGAGTGCTGGACTCATCAGCGCATATACAAAAACCTGAATTACAGAGAAGATGAGCACAGCCCCTTGTGCAAGGATGGCATGCAAATTTATGAAGTATTCACTCTATATATTTTTTGATACAGGCTCTGGACTTAAATCCCATATGTAGCTAGACAGGACTTTGAATTCCTGATCTTCCTGCCGCTACATCTGGGATTACGGGTATGAGCCACCACAATATCAAAACTCCTCCTTCCCCTGCCCACAGACAGGGTTTTTCCCAAGTGCTGGGATTAAAGACGTATGCCACCATCACCCAGCTTAATATCCTCATTTTAAAGTTAACCTAAAAACTTACGAGCACCAGACCCAGGTATTTCTCCATTGACTTAAAACAAAAGAATCAGAGCCCAGGAGGTAGCGAGCCCTTGATTGTACTGCTAACAAATGCCCACGGAGATCCGTTACTTTACAAGAATCTGCAATCCACACGTCACCACTTTAGATCCCCGAGGATGGTCCTGCAGTCAGAACCGTCCACATCTCTCCTGCCTTACCCCAGTGGCCAAGTCCCTCCCTCCCTTACTGGTCTTGACTTTTTAAGTTCTTGCCTGGAGTTTTCCTACAAGTCTAGGGGGCCTTCGTAACCCGCCTTTCCTGCCAGGCGTTCAGATCTGCAGAGGCAGATCTTGATAGCATTCCTCCAAACCCCTTTCTCCGAAGTTTTCCCTCGTCTGCAGGTCAGGGATGGATAAGCAAGCTGGCCTCACAGGCTGTTGCAAGGATTAAGTAACTGAAAGAGAGATAGTGCCTTACACAATGGCCCAAAGTGCTCAGTAAGGAGTGGAAGCTCTTGAGAACCACTGAGACATTAAGTCTGGCCTCAGCGCCAGCTCTTTTCAAAGACTCAGGTCCTTTAAAACATTTTTATCACATTAATTACTTGTGTGTGTGTGCGAACATGCATTCATGTGTGCGAGCATGTGCATGCCACAGTACAGTGGGGAGGTCAGAGGATAACCTTTGGGAGAGGGTTTTCCCCTTCCACCGTCTTGTGAGTTCCCAAGATCGAACTCAGTGGTCAGGCTTGGTTTCAATTGCTTTTTACCAGCTAAGTCCTCTCACTGACCCTAAAATTTTGTTTTGTTTTGAGACAGGGTTTCTCTGTGTGGCCTTGGCTGTCCCAGACTCACTCTGTAGACCTAGCTGGCTTTACAGAGATCCGCTGGCCTCTCCCCGAGTGCTGGGATTATGGGTGTGCACCGTCGTGCCTGGTGTGACCCTAAAATTATTGAGAAAGGCTCTCAACTATTCAGCCCTGGCTGGCCTGGCACTAACTGCGTGAATCAGACTGGCCTTGAACACACAAAAATCTGCTTGTCACTGCCTTATGGGTGCTGGGATTAAAGGTCTGTGCCACTGTGCCCAGCATATGTTCTCGTCTTAAACCACCCCTTTCACCCTTGCTGCACATCTTCAGTGGTTCTTACAGACGCTGCCAAGCTGGTGCTTTTCTGAAACTCTTGTTTAGTGGCAGTTGATTTTCCGGAATGCCACTTGTGTTTGCTTGGGCTGTCTCAGCTCTGAATTGGATGCCAAAGTCAGGTGTGTCTGGAGAACACATCCTAGAGCATCTAGACCCTCCCCCACCAAGGCTCTTGGCTTCATGGAAAGACCTTTTTTGATTTCCTCCCTTATCTGACGTGAGTAGAGAGGCAGCTTCTAAGAAGGGATATGACTCTATGTCCTTGAGGGGCCTGATCCGAGACTGTACGCTCACATGGGAGATTCAGTTCCTCTGGGCTGGCCTTCCTTGCCTTGCCCCCTAGGTTCTTGGAAGCCTGGCTCCTCCTCTTAGAAAAGGACACCCAAGAGAGTCATATAGTAGAGGGAGGCAAACATTCTTTTTAGCAAATTTATCAGTTTAACAGGCAGCATCGTGGTGTTGAGTTACCAGGCAGAAGCCGCATGCCTCTGATGTTTGATTGGTGAGAGGCATTAACTAAGAGCCAGGAAAACCCTTTCTGATTAATATTTTGATAAACTTTTTGTTATTGTTTTGGTGTTGTCTTTCTTTTCTTTCTTTCTTTCTTTCTTTCTTTCTTTCTTTCTTTCTTTCTTT
>NW_026592510.1:1392971-1423697 GCF_907164565.1 Psammomys obesus | reverse complement strand
TTTCTTTCTTTCTTTCTTTCTTTCTTTCTTTCTTTCTTTCTTTCTTTCTTTCTTTCTTCTGGAGTGAAAAGTGAGGACTCATCTAAAGGAGCATTGATGATGAGGCTTCTGGGCCTGGGATTTTATGGTGACATCACACAGCCATCAGCTTCTGTGCCCACTGCTGTCTTTCGTTTTGCTTCCTTTCCCCTAGTGAAAGACATGAGGACGTTGAATGAGCAGAAGCCCTGAAAGCGATGGTAGGAAGAGGAGACACCTCTGTGAGTTGAGTCTGAAAACATTGCTTATCACCAGAACAGAAGCATCTAAAAACACTGAAATTCTCTTTGGTGGACAGTCATCATTTCGGGATTTCCCACCCCAGTGGCATTTGGGGCTGCATAGCTCTGTTGTAGGGAGCTGTCTGTGCAGGTAGGATGTTGATTCTCACCTAGTGATGCCAGAAGCTTCTTTCTCCATCTCCAAGCATGATCAAGATAAGATCTTTACATGTCATAACATGTCCTCTGGGGGAACAAAGCCATCTGTAGTTGAGAACCGTATACTAGATCTACAACTGTGAATCTCAAATAACCAATGGCTTTCTCTCTACTTTTGTCCATGACACCATTTAAGATGACCCAACACTGATATCCTCCAGGGGCCCTTCCTCATGGATAGCTCTGCCATCTACCCTCGCTGGAAGAAGGTTTTTTGTTTGCATTGTCTCATCCTCAGCTTCTTTTCTCTTCTTTCTCTTATACACAGAACACTGTTCTGAGCAACCATTCAAGGATAGCTTAACAATTAACCAGAAAATTCTTTTTTCCTGATGTCTGTGACACTTTGGACCAAATCCAGACAAAACCCTCCTGATCACCCCAAAAGAAAATGAATGCTTTGTTTGTTATCTGGGGTCCTACCGTGCTGACTACGCTGGCCTTGAACTCCTGGGCTCAGGTCTTCCTCATGACTCAAACTCTGGAACACCGGGACTGAAAACGTGCGCCACTACACGCACAGCTGTGAATAGTCTTTAAACGGAGACAGGGATCTCAGTGCGAGAAACTTATATGAGTTCTGAGGGTCCCCATGAAGGAATGGTAGAGTCGCTGGTGTTCACCGTAGCTCAGGTTACAGTCCAGGTCCCATAGCACGTGGTACACTCCATCAGTGCTGGGCACTATCCCATTCAGCTCATGTTCTCACCGCTTTGTAGACCTGGCCACTGAGGTTTAGTGAAGGGATTTATTCAAGTCTCTAGAGCCCAAGAGGCAGTGTGCAGATTTGAACCAGGGCAGCGTAACTCTTGGGTATACTTCGCCCTTGTTCATTTAGCTACAGTCCTTAAGGGCCGTGGACTGAGACCTGAGACCTGAGACTAAGAAGGGGGGGAAGGGGGGGAAAGGATATGACTTTTCAGGAGTTGTAAGAACGCACTGGCTGAGTTCTGAGGCCCCAGCTTTCAGTGTCTGGCCCTATGCAAATCACCAAGTGAATGTGGTCCCGTTCTGTTTCCATCTGTCTTAGTGAAACTGCCTCTGCTTAGCGGTGTGGAGTATTACTTTCCCAGTTTAGAAAGTTAATTTACTGAGGGTAGCTGAAGTGAAGAATATGGTTCAAGAGGGTGACCCAGCTAGCAGGTGTTAGGGGCAGAAGTGGGGGCAGGAGACGGAGGGCTGCAGAATTGAGAAAAAGCCGAACCTTTGAGTCTCTTAGCAACATGAGAGGGGAGAAAAGGGGGAGGTGGGCAGGGAGCAATCTAAAGCTTTGGTAGTGCCCACACCTTAACTTTTCTAAACTCTGTTTGAGGCTCATTTTGTATTTTCAATGTAAAACCAGAAAATCATAGTTTCTATTCTTTTGGTGGTGTGTGTGCATACACGCACACAAAAGCAAAAAACAAGGCAAAACAAAACAAAAAAAACCCCACACAAACCTGAAAAGGACCATTGTGTCCTTTACCACTGCAAAAGTAGGCGTGTGTCAGGAAAAAAAGAGAAATGAGGAAGAACCAAAATATAAGCCACAGTCCCACCGCCAGCCAATCTGTGTAGTTATTGTGAGCCTTACTCTTGCAGGCCACAAGGACAATCTTCACACAAGTTGCCATCTAATAATGAGCTGAATGCGATGAGAAAGAGGAAGGAGAAAAGCCATAGAACGAGTCACAAAGAACAGATTAACCTCTGTGCTGGATGCTGTCTAGGGCGGTCATGAAGCCGAATGGTATTTCCTATAGATGGGGTTCCCACAAGGTCCCCCCTTCACCATTGAGCAGAGGCTGTCTCCACCCCAAGCCTGGAGCAGCTTCTCCATAAACCCTTGGGAAGCCCTGCAGCCCCCGCTGGAGCTCCTCAGGAAGCAGTCACCCGTGCAGGCCTGAACACATTCCTGGACGTTTGGTCATGGGCAGCGAGTGCCTCAAGAGTCATAGTCTCTTAACAAACTTTCAGAACGCCAGCCTTCTCTGGAATCCCTCCTTCTTGGGTCTTCTGGAAGGCCATGCTTCTGAAGGCAGAAGAAGGATGAAGTCCTGCGATTAATAGGGAACATTGGTTTAAGCTTCCGTTTGACGGCTGTGTAACTCAGTGGTGAGTGTGTGCAAGTG
Source organism: Psammomys obesus (assembly GCF_907164565.1). Lineage (NCBI taxonomy): Eukaryota > Metazoa > Chordata > Mammalia > Rodentia > Muridae > Psammomys > Psammomys obesus. The sequence continues at coordinate 1,421,107 of NW_026592510.1, read as the reverse complement.
TGTGTGAGCGTGCATGCACATGCGCATGAGCATATACTTGTGACATGTGACAAATAGTTTTTGGCTATGAGAGAAAGAATTATTTTTCTCTTACAATGATATCATTTTTTTTTTTTTTCTATTTCAGTAGAAAAATCAAACAACAGAATACACAAAAAGCCTAAGGAAAAGAAGGCCATGGGGAGAAGGTGGCCCTGGCTCCTCCGTAGCAAAGAGCAAGTGGCCAGAGGAGGCAAATTCCCTGCTTGAGACAAAGCCCAAAGGATCTTACCTGCTGAGCTGTAGCTCACTGCATCTGGCTCTCCTCCCTGGCTGGCTGAGAGAGCCTTTTTGAGATGTACCAGTTATCCCTGGCTCAGAGCCTCCCAAGCTGGCCCAGGAGAGAAGTGACTCCAGTGAGAAGTCACCTGTGCTGCCAGCCGGGTGTGGCACTGTCTCCATCCTGGAGGACCAGCACGAGGTGCATTCTGTCTGGCCGGCACTGCCCTTCTGCCTCCTGAGTCTGGATCTGGGCTCCCTGCTGCATCCCCAAGGGAAGACCAGAGGTAAAGAAGCCGGTTCACAGGGAGCCAAGGGCCGCTGCTGCCTTCCTCTGGTTAACTTGGAAGATGGAAGCACGCTGGCTAAGCTTGTGGAAGCTCGCTGAACCAATACAATAGATGTGGTGTAGTGGCTCAGCATTTGAGGAGCTGGGGCAAGAAAATCGTCATGAGTCCAAGGCCAGTTCGGAGGATAGAGTGAGACCCTATGAAGCGAACCGACAAACACGAAAGAATACATTTAATAACAGACACAATAAACTCTGCTCCCCCTAGGGAGGTTGGAGTGTGTCTAAAACCTGTGCCTTGCACCACCTGGTGGGAAAGGGGACAGGCTAAAGAGTATGCCACTGACTTGGGTTAAATGTACACGGCTGAGTTTTCTGCACACAAAAATAATCAAAATTATCCTTTACGACAAAGTACACACAATGAAGATTAAGCCTCTCTCTAACCTTATCTAGTTTTCCAGTTCCCACACCCAGAGGCAGCTACTATATTGATTTCTCGTGTATCCTTGTAAAGAAATCCATTCCTATACAAACATGCCCCTTCAGTCTGTTCCCTGTGATCAACGGACACTCTCTAGAGGACACCTGGGCCTGCCACTCCCCCTTGAGGCTTTTCAGTAGACTGAGAACAAATGGGGTCCCCCAAATGCTCCCCTCCTCTGTCTGTCTGTCTCTCTGTGTGCGTATGTATGTGTGTATGTGTGTGTTGAACATGGGAAACCAGGTTTCATATAGATGAAGCCTCAAACTCACTGAGGTTGACCTAGAAATTTTGATCTTCTTGTCTGCGCTTCCCTAAGTGTCAGGATTAGAGGTGTGGGCCTATGTGCCGAGGACTAGAACTCCGGGCTTTTTGCACACCAGGCAGGCACTCTACACCTGAGTTACACCCCTGGTTCCTCTAAGCCATCTCTCTCTTTAGTCACCAACTGCACGGGTGCTCTCGGTCCTTCCTTCCTGTAACGGAGCTCTTTTCAGGCCTTTGGTTTCATGTCAGTCCTTCAAATGAGCTGTCTTTAAATGTCCTTTATTATCAACATCATCAGAGCCTTTCTTTGGAGTAGTCAGTACAATTTCCAGTGCTAACGTGCATTTGTGTGATTGTATTTGATCCAGTTGGACTAGGAGCATCCCACATACTAGTGACACTCAAAGTCCTGGCATGCAGGATTTGAGAAATATTTCTTTTTTTTCATATTATTTTCTTCTTTAAATTACAGTTAGGTACTCTGTGTAAAGGGCAGGAGGAGCATGCATGCCACAGGGCACATATAAAGGTCAGAGGACCTTTTTCGGAGTCAGTTTTCTCCATCCACTGTGTGGATTTGAACTCAGATCATTAGGCTTGGAGGATGATCTGAGTTCCTTAGATCATGCCTTAACCCGCTGAGCCAGCAGCTCACCAGCCTAGATGAATGTTTCTTGAGGAAACAGATCAAGTCTTGACTGTTAGAGTTGAACAGAATTATGGATCTCTTCCTTTTAAACTTAAAAAATTTACAGAGAGTTCTAGACGTACACAAAAGTAGAAAGAAAACCACCATAAACTTCTCTGTACGTTAGCCAGTATTATTAGTTGTCACAAGTTTTACCACGTTTATGCGATCTCTCCTTTTTTCACTGAACAATTGCCTCACTTTCTGAAAGCACAGAAACATTACTTACTATTTACTGAGTGTTTACTCTGTGGCAGACCTTGTGAAAAATGCTTTGCCCATATATTGCCATTTTATTCCTCAATACCTCTGCCAGTTATGACATTCTTAGATCCATATTCGTGACAAAGTCTAGTGTATGAGACCCATGCCTAAAAAAATTAATTATTTCTTTATGTGTGTGTGTGTACATGAGTTCATGTAGATAATCTTGAGACCAGAGGGAGCTGGATCCCCTGGAACCAGAATTACAGGGAGTTGTGAGCACTGGGAACTGAGCCTTGGTCCTCTGCCTCCCTTAACCATTGAGGCACCCCCCAAAGCCCATGCTCTTAACTACAAAACATTGCTTGTTGTAAACCTGCTCCCTTTCTATTGCCCTTTCTCCTGCATAGCTCTATGGATTTCAAAGAAAAATTGAAGCATTGTTTTGGTCTAAGCTGTAAAGGAAAGGATATTATGGTTGTGGAAAGGAAGCAGCAATTGACATAATTATTCTCCTATTAAAAATCAGTTATGCCAGGAGGTCGTGGTGCACACCTTTGATCCCAGCACTTGGGAGGCAAGAGGCAGGCAGAGCTCTGAGTTCAAAGCCAGCCTAGTCTACGGAGGAAGTTTCGGAACAGCCAGGGCTACCCTGAAACCTGTCTCAAAAAAAACAAAAAGTAAAACCAAACAAACAAAAATCAATTCAGTGAGCTGGCAGGATGGCTCAGGCGGTAAAGGTGCTAGCAGCCAAGTGTAACAAGCTGAGTTCAACGCCCAGGAGCCACATGGAGAAAAGAGAGAATTTATCCCTGCCAGCGGTTCCCTCCAAACCCCCAACACACACACTGTGCCGCGCGCACCCCCGCCCCAAACAAATACACAGGCAGACGAGTAAGTGTAATAAATTAAAAATCAACTCAGCAGTGGTTATTGAAACCTTTATGTATCCAGCTTCAGTGAGATCTGTGAAATAACCTGCTCCCGCAGAGGAAAGCTGAGTCTTGTTGAAGCCATCTTGTTTCGTCTCTTCAGCTGAAGCTGTGGATTTAGAATGTGAGACTATGGAGCGCCAATGTGGAGGACTCGCCTGAGCCAAACTCCAGCCTAAGCGTACACTCACTACACTGTGGCCCCTGCCTGGAAACCAGAGCCTGGAGGCAAGGGCTCCTTCCTTCTTCCCAGCTCCCCCTGCACCCGCCACACCCTAGGTGGGTGGGCTGTGAAGGAGGAGCGCCTGGTGCCTTGAGGTTTTGATGACCCTGAGAATGGAGACTGGTGCAGCATAGGAAACATGCATGATGGTTCAAGGCACAAGCTTTACAACGGTGCGTAGCCAGACCTGAGGGACTTCCTGCCGGTACCTAACTGAAAAGGATGGGAATCGACGACAGTTTCCAGCTGGCTTATTTCTTAGACCTCATTGCTAGAGTTATGGTTTAGTCACCTTACAAGGATGAAGAAAACACCAGCACCTGTGTAGCGCTCAAAGAATAAACCCAGAAGATTTCTGTACGAAACACACTCACTGTTTTCGTTTTTGCATACGGAGTATTAATAGCTTCCCCGTGGCGAGTACACACATGCAGGCGTTGCCCTGAGCCGTTTGCACAGACCACTTTGTTCTGTTCTCTTCTCAGCTCTATAAAGCAGGCGTGTTTAATCTCACTTTTATTCGGAGGGACATTGGCGGTTGGGTTACCCAAGGTCATGTAACCAGTGGTAAACGTGGGCCTTGAGCGCTTTGCCATTCATATAATCGTTGTCTTATGCGTGTCTGTTTTGGCTGGAAAGATGTGTTCAGCCAGGTATGGTTCCTGGCCCATAGCAGAAGTGTCAGGCTACTATTAAAATATTTCCAAGCCTGGTGTGGTAGAGCACACTTGAAAGTCTCAACACTAGACACAAGACTAGCCAAGAGACTCGCAGGTTTGAATTTAAGGTCAGCCTGTGCCACACAGTGAGACCCTGTCTTCCAGGGGACAGGGTCTCAAAGAAAAACGCTGGGGTGGGACCAGGGTGGGGCTGGGAATGTAATTTGTTGGGAGAGTACCTGTCCAGCTTGACTAGTTCCTCAGTTTGTTCCTAGTGCTGAGAAAAGCTCTTCAGTCGCCTCTAAGTTGGAGTTTTCCTCAGTTTTCTTAAATGTCAGATGCTCTCATTATGTGTGATTGGCAATCAGGAATCTCCTTTCTTTTTCTTTTTCTTTTTTTTTTTTTTCTTACTAAATAACCCATGCTTCACACTCTTGTTACAGGCCCCAAACCAGCCCTGGACTCCTAACCCCACTGATGGGCTGAAATGCTGGCAGAACATATTTTTAAAAATCTCATAACGGTTTTCTATTTGATCATCTCCTCACAGCTGTCTACAAGAAAGGACAGAAATCAGAAAGAACTGGGACAGGAAGGGGGGTGTCACAGGATTTTGGAAAATCAAAGATACCCATTCTAACAGGATAGAGAACAACATTCTGTAGAAAGCTTGAGGCAGGAGGGGGTGGCTCTGGGTTAGGGCTTGGGTCCTATATATCCCCCAAACGCCATGTGCTAAAGGCTTGATTGACTGCTGTGGCACCACTGGGAAGGGGTGGGGCCCCATTGCAGAAAGTTAGGTCATTAGGGGTGTGCCCCCTGGAGGAACTGTTGGAATCCCAACCCCCCCTTTTTTTTCTCCTTTATGAGTAACACGAAATAAACGAATTTCCTCTGCCATGCTTCTGGCCTCAGCATAACACTGAAATCTCTGAAACTATGAGTCAAAATAATATTTTTCTCCTTGTAATTTCTTTACTTCTGGTATCTTGTTATAGTGATGGAAAACCAACAGAACACACTCCACAAGGCAATGGCCATGGTCCAAAGATCACAGTATAATCAGAACTTATTTTTCAACTTGGGCTCAAGTAAAATAATGGTTTTGTTAAAAGAAAAAAGTTAGAGTTTGTAACTCTTAGCTAGCATTGTATTTTATTTCACCTTTTAATCTGAGGAGCCTATATGACCCCCTCCAGATAAATTTTTTTTTTATAAGACGAAGTCACTGAACTCACAGCAATAAAACTCATATTTGTTTTGGACTTCCCACTTACTATTTTAAGCGCTTTATAGAAGTTCTTTCATTTAATTTCACAGTCAGCCTGTGAGGGAGGTCCTGTCGTGACTGGCATTTTACAGGTAACACAGAGGCTTGCAAAATGCACAGGGCTACAGTTACACTCTAGAGAGCTAAGGTGCCAGAGCCAGCAGTGCCCTACTGCATGCTGGGATTTTACCAAAGAGTAGATTTTAGATTTTGTTTTGTTTTTCAAGACAGGGTCTCTCTGTGTAGTCTTGGCTATCTGAACTCAATTTGTCGACCAGGCTGGCCTTGAACTCACGAACTCACAACAATCTGCCTGTCTCTTTGTCTCCCTAAGTGCTGGGTCTAAAGGCATGCACCAACATGCTCTGCTTGATTTTAGATTTTTTTTTTAACACACACACACAACAACTATAAAACAATAGATAAGTTGATTTGTTTGACTTATGAAATAGTCATCATTTCATTATGTACATCAAGAGATATATATCAAGACATCTCTCTGTGCACCTTAAAGAAAGGCAACAGGAGGGAGGCAGGTAGGTCTCCCTCTGCGCCCAAATCTGATCCCCCAGTCTGATTCCCAACTCTGTGGCAGGCCACCTGTTGTGGCCTCTTCTCATTCTCTGTCCCCATTCCCAGGGAGCTATGACTGTCCTGGAGGAACACTCTGCTGTCCTCCCTCCTGCAGACTTCTCCAGCTTCCCCTGTGCCCATTGGGAAGTGTCAGCTCGCAGTATCTAGAAGCACAATTTCCCTGGAACCCCCCTGGCCACACCCGTAAGGACCCCAGAAGAAATTCTGACCAGACAGCACACAGCTGCCACACTCTCCTAAGAGACAGAGAGGGCATCAGAAACCAAGAAACAAAACAGCCACCCAACAAAAACGAGACCATATGTCAGCACCTAGAATACAGTTTTTCCAAACCTAGATGCTATACACCAGCCTAAAAACACAATCAATATCAGCTAGAATAATGTCTCCACTCGAACCCAGCAATCTTACAGTATCTCTGAGAATTTTGACATAGCTGAAACACAAGACAAAGACCTTAAAATAGGCTTTATGAATATGATAGAGGTCCTTAAAGAGGAAATTAATAAATCACTTAAAGAAATCTATGAAACACACACACACACACACACACACACACACACACAGACCCCTAAAACAGGAAATGGATAAATTAGTTCAAGACCTGAAAGTGGAAATAGAACCAATAAAGAAAACCCAAACTGAGTGAAATCTGGAAATGAAAAATTAAGGAACTTGAGCAGGAACCTCAAAGGCAACCTTCACCATACTAGAAATGAAAGAGAGAATCTTAGGCATTAAATGCAAGATAGACAAATGAGATACCCCCATCAAAGAAAATGTTAACTCTAAGAAAATCCCACCACAAACATCCAGGACACCATGAAAAGACCAAATCTAAGTGTAATAGGAATACAGGAAGGAGAAGAAACCCAGATCAAAGGCACAGAAAAGATTTTCAACAAAATTACAGGAGAAAATTTCTCTAACCTAAAGAAGGAGGTGCTTATCAAAGTACAAGAATCACACAGAACACAAATAGACTGAAGCAGAAAAGAATTGCCCTCAGCCTGTAATAATCAAAACACTGAATACACACACAGTGAACCTGAGGCTCAACGTTGGGAAATGATTTTACAAAGGTCACACAGTAAACAGCAGAGGAGCAAACACCAGCCCGGACCTTTTCCTTCCAAACAGTCAGGCCATGAACACCACTACCTTTTTTCTGAACCACACAGAGGCATTTGTGAGCTGTGACATCTGACGTGACAGCAGGGCATCCCAGAACCATGCATTATCCACCAAAGATCAGCCTGGTGTGCACGCGCAGGGGAGCCACGGGGAGACATCTGTGGGAGAGAGTAGAATGATCAGCATTTGGTAGCTCCAGCAGACATCACGGAGAGGAACTGTCAGCCAGCAGCTGACATATGACTGGTAACAACAGACAAAGCTCACACATACACCTGACAGTCAGAGATGATCTTTTTGTATGGCTTGACTTTGCATAAAGTCAGTTCCAAAAACCAAATGAAATGGTAGCAATGATACAGAAACCCATCCATTTTGCAAAAACAAAAACAAACAGCAACAAAACTGTCCCAGAAGATGATAGACTCTTTCCTAGGCAATGCCTTTGTGATGCTCTGGTGATCAATGCATTCAAGGCCATGAAAACTCAGCCTTTGTTAACTTCGGCATTAATTATATTTGCGCTGTTGTCACCATGGAAAATTGAACTGTCGTGATTGATAGAAACAACTGAAGAGAGGAAATATTTATTTTGGATCATGTTTTAAGAGGGTTTTAGTCCATTGGGGTGGGGAGGGGAAGGCATGGTGGGGTAGTTCATTCCACAGCAGTGGGAGTGTGTGGAGGAGGCTATTCACGCCATGGCGGACCAGGAAGCAGAGATTACGTCAGGTAACAGGGGCCAGGTGAGGCCTCCAAAGGCCCAGCTCTAGGAGTCTACTTCCGACCCATCTCCTAAAAGTTGTGAATTTAGTCCCACAATAACTCCAGCTAGGAAATAAGTGTTCAAAGCAGGAAGTGGTGGGGGGTGAGGGGGTGATTTTTACCTTCAGTCATAACAACTGGTTACAATAGAGAATGGTTTTAGTTTTCCAGACCATAACATCTTTATTTGTAAAATGCTTATGTGTTCTACGAAGTTTTTGTCTTGTGAAACTATTTCCTCCATCCCCAACCCGGCAAGGCAGAGGAGAGAGCCAGCCTCCACTGGAATTCCTGGCACATAGGGGTTGGCTAATCCGTGTTTGATGAACTGAGTTAATCAAGGCAATGACACCAGCTGAAAACGAGTTCCTCCCACTAAGGCATGTCCTGTTTTTTATCATCTTTACTTCATCCTTCATCAGCCCTTGTGTAAGTTAGCAAATGTATCATTTCCTTGCGGAGAAAACCTTTCCCCTCATAAATTATTGTACCTCTTTTTTTTCCCCCCCAGAGGGCGTGTTCCTGGAACTCAGCCAAGAACTCTTCATACATTCGAGGGAAGCACTCCACCACTGAGCCTTACCCTAGTCCATTCCTTGTACTCTTAACTAAAAACAACTATTCTTATCATTATTACAGGGGAGTGTGCATGTGTGTGTGTGTGTGTGTGTGTGAGAGAGAGAGAGAGAGAGAGAGATCAGAGGATAAGTTTGGGAAGTTAGTTCTCTCTTTATGTGTACCTTTATGTGAGTTCTAGGAATAGAACTCAGGTCATCAGGTTTGCACAGCAAAGGCTTTACTGAACATCTTGCTAGACCTATTCTTTTGCATTCTGAATTCTTGTTATATTGCTTTCTGACTTCCTAGCTCACAGCATAATTGACTGATGGGGAGTCTCACTTGTTCTCTTCCTAGCTGAACAAATACCTGCATGAAGGATGGGAAGGAAACTAATGTAGTCAAGGAGCTGTATGTTCTTAAACACACTCCTAGCTTCCTAGTGAATTACTTTCCTGAAAGGGGATCCTTAAGACAGACTGTGAACCCTAATAGGAATGATATTTCAAGGAAGAAAAGCTCTTTCATGTTTGATTTAAATAGATATAAATAAGTTACAGATACACCAACTGTTTATTTGATGGACTACTTCCATTTTTTTTTTTCATTTGCATGGCTTGGGAACACACACACACACACACACACACACACACACACACACACACAGCCTGCATCTTTGTTTACTCAAAAATAAAATCTAAGTTTGAGAAGTGATCTTTTCCCTGTAGGCTTCTGAGCTGAGCCAGAGCTTTGGAACTAAGTTAGTGTGTTTGCCTGAGCAGCAGTGTCGTAGACCCTGAAAACTGGCCCCCTTTGCTCACTGACAGAGCTCCAGTTGTGCTCAGGGCTGCCCACACCCTTTTAAGAACAAGCATCCCACTGAACCTCTTAAATCTGGAATGTTCACAGTCCAGGTCTGGTCAGTGAGAGATAAGTGGAAGTTTCCTGCGTGGGGCGCTTCCAGGAAGGCCATTGTTTTCTTAACAAAACGACGTGTGCAATTGGCACATGTGTCCTGTCCTTTACACTTCCGCTTCTTCCTGCCTGGAAACTCGGACCCTGTGAGGCGGGCAGCACCCAGCTGCTGAGGAAGAAAGTCAGGCCACCAAGAGTGACAGGGAAAGAAGCTGCAGGGGAGTGAGGCCTCTTCCTCAGACAGCTGCTGCAGTCAGATCTCAAGACTTTAGTCACAGGAGAACAACTAAAGCCCATTCATTGAAGCCCTGGGGTCAGCCACTTGCAGTTCAGTGTAATGCTAACCCAGGAAAGCAGGGAAGACAGGAGGGTATGGAAACTGTAGGCTTCAAGGAAAACTTAGCATGCCTTGAAGATAATTGGGAGTCAAATGCACCGCCATCTCACAAATACCGCTAGGCTTTGGACCATCTAGATTTCCCCTGCCATTTCCCTCTTACTTTTCTCTTTGTCTGATTTCTCCTTCCTTCCTTCTTTCCAAAATTTGCTAGGCAGCTCCTACTGTATCCATATGTCATAACCACACAGCCAGTCTTTCCAACCTCAAATAATTATATATTCCTTATTGTCCTGGATAGTTTCATGTCAGCTTGACACAAGCTGGAGTCATCAGAGAGGAGGGAGCCTCAATTAAGAAAATGCCTTCAAAAGATCAGATGGCAGGCAAGCCTGTAGGGCATTTGTTTAATTAGTGATTGATAGGGGAGGGCCCAGCCCACTGTGGGTGGGGCCATTCCTGATCTGGTGCTCCTAGGATGTATAAGAAAGCAGGTTGAGCAAGGCATGTGGAGCAAGCCACTAAGTAGCACCCTTCCATGGCCTCTGCATCAACTCTTGCCTCCAGGTTCCTGCCCTATTTGAGTTCCCATCATCCTGACTTCCTTTGATGATCAACAGTGATGTGGAAGTGTAAGCCAAATAAACCCTTTCTTCCTCAAGTTGCTTTGGTCATGGAATTTTACCACAAAGATGATAACCCTAATTAAGACTCTTACGTACTTATGAAATCAGGCCAGTGGAAGGACATATAGAGAACAGGAAGACCATGAAGGATACCAGGCAGATGAGGCTTGGTCTGAGGAGGTTATGCCTTTATATTCAGAGCTGAGGTTTGATCTGAGTCTAGAAGGATGCACAGGAGTTTACTTGGCAAAGGCAGTGGACTGAGGGAAAGGCAGAAATTGCAAGTGTGGGGCCTCAAGGCTAGAGAGCTCAGTACTTTTAGGGAACTGAAAGTTGTCCCCTGTGACTGAAACATTGAGAGCAAAGAAGTATCCCAGAATAGGTCTGGTGAGGCAAATGGGGTCAGTTTGAATTAACCATTTGTGTCCATCTCCTAAAAGACAATGAGGAGTATCTCAAGATTTTATTCCTCTAGAGGTGACCCAACCATACCTGAGTTAAAGAACCCCAGTGCCATTCTAACTCTGATGTCATATTAATTGAAGGATATGTAAGTGACATATGGAAACACACTTAAGACTCCTTGTGAAGCAAGAATAAAGGAAGTTGGATGAGTGGAGGGATGGGCTTTCCAGTGGTTGGAACAACTTGGACAAAGGGTTTTGAAGGTTGAAAAAGTAAGTTACATGAGGGGACCTCAGGATTTTGAGTTACCCAAACAGATCTAAAGAGGGCAGTGATGAAAAGGCGGTGCAGTTCGACTGAGCTGCCCAAGGAATGGGGAAACGCAGAAAAGGGGTGAGGTGACCGAGGGGAGGTTCCTGAGGTTTCACAAGTGGGGTGCACAGGACAGGGCACACGCTGCAGGCAGGAGGCAAACTGGGAGGTTGCAATGGTTTAGTGATTGGATTCAGTGATTAGAGCCACTCAGCTAATTAGCGTAACTAAAAAGGAGACATACTTAGCCTCATGGCAAACCTCCAGTCCATTTGGTTCGCATGAAACACAGCTATCAGGCTGCTTCTCTCTTCCTGGAGACCGGCACACAACTTCTGGCTTTTGCTTCCTCCAGCACACCAGCGTGCCTCTGGAGGGCGCTGGTTTCCGCTGGCCGTTCATCAAGGTTTCTGAGAGGTTTGCGCTGCCTTGTGTGGTAGTTTGAATGAGAATGGCCCTTGTAGGCTCAATTATTTGAATATTTGGTCCCTGAGACTGTGGAACTCTTTGGGAAGGATTAGGGGGTGTGGTCTTGTTGGAGGAGGTGTGTCCCTGGGGGTGGAATTTGTGCCATTCCCGTGCCTCTGCCTCCTATTTGTGGTTCAAGATAAGCTCTCAGCTGTTCCTGCCACCTTTGCTCTGCCATCAGAGAACTCAAAACCTTAAACTAGAAGGCATGAATTAAACATTTTCTTTTATAAACTGCCCCGGTCATAATGTTTTAATCACAGCAATAGAAAAATAACTGAGACACCATAGAACCCACTGACCTGAACATACTGGGTCTTTCTTTCTTTCTTTCTTTCTTTCTTTCTTTCTTTCTTTCTTTCTTTCTTTCTTTTTCTTGAGTCAGAATTTCTCTGTGTAGCCTTGGCTGTTCTAGACTCACTTGTAGACCAGGCTGTCCTCAAACTCACAGTGATCTACCTGCCTCTGCCTCCCAAGTTCTGGGAATCACAGGCTTGTGCCACTGTGCCTGGGTTCCAACTCACAAAGTAACTCCAAATCAGTTTTCTAGTCACAACCAGTAGAGTAACACAACAAGTCTCATCCCCTTTATGTTGGTGGGAAATCCTAACATTTCACACTGGGATACTAGAATCAGATATACCAGGTCATAAATACTGCTTTTAAGCTTCAGACCAAGTAGATTTTGTCAGTGTTTGTTTAATTATTTTTATCTTTCTGCCTTTTCCTTTTTTTCTTTCTGCAATTCCCTCCTTTCCTTCCTGCTTTCTTTCTTCCTTTTAAAATTTGTTGAGTGGCATGCTTTTACTCCCATTATTTCTACATTTGTTCAGTACCAGGTAATTGTTGTCAGAACGAGGACAAGGACTGTGTTTATCTCATCTCTCATTATGCCTGCTCCTGTATTATAAATTACCTTAGAACTTAGTGGCTTAAAACACCACCAGCCAAAGACTCCAGCCAAAGAAGCAGATCTGTGCCTTGCTCAGTCACCATCAGAGAAGCTTTCTCCCGCAGCAGATAGGAATAAATACAGAGACCCACAGTCAGACACCATGCAGAGGGTGAGAGATGTTGGAACACTCAGCTCTAAATGGTATATCTCAAATCAAAAAATTCCTTCCCTCAGGGCTCAGGGAATCCCTTGAAGAGGGGATGAGTATAAGAGACAGAGGATAGAGGACACCAAGAAACATGTTGACTTAGGTCTTCTAAGTCAACGTGAGCAAAGCTCATATGAGCTCTCAGACTGAAGCAGCATGTGCAAGGCCTCTCTGTATATATTATGGCTTTCAACTTAGTGATTTGTTGTTGTTGTTGTTTTCTGAGACAGGGTTTCTCTGTGTAGCCTTGGCTGGCCTTACTTTGTAGACCAGGCTGTCCTCAAACTCACAGAGCTCTGCCTGCCTCTGTCTCCCTGAGTGCTGGGATCACAGGAGTGTGCCGCCATGCCTGGTTGTTACTACTTTTAAAAAATATTGTTTTATTATTTATTTTCATGTACACATGTGTATGCATGGATATGTGCATGTAGCTGAGGTTAGGAACATCCCTTGGAGCTGGAGTTACAACCAGTTGTAAGCTGCTTGATGTGGGTGCTGGGAATCGAACTCATGTCCTCTGCAAGAACAATGCAAGTTCCTAACCCCTGAGCCATCTCTCCAGCCCCAGCTGTGTGTGTGTTTGTGCATGTGTGTGTATGTGTTTTAAGGATTCCTGAGTATGGGAATGAGTGGATATGATTCTTGTGCTTTCTCTTGGGCTCTTTTCCTTCTGTAGGTTTTGTCCAGTTCCAATGTGTTAGTTTTTATCTTATTATATTTCATTATATTAAAAAAAAAAAACAACAGACACATTGTAACCTCTGTGGGTTGAATTTGGAAGTTGGCCTGGGTGGCTGTGGCTTTGGGGTCAGTCATGAAGTCAGTCAAGATGTTGGCTGAGGCTGCAGGCATCTGAAGGGTTTCCACGATGGCACACTTGTCATGCTATTGGATTACCACGTGAGCGTGACCACCTGGCTTCCACTTCTCCTACTCTATTACAGTGTGCTCTTCTCAAGGCCACCAGTGACCCCATTGCCTCACCGGAGCCATTTTCTTTTGGTCTCTGAACATCTGACTTGTCAGCCTTGACCTTTGAAGCTTTTTGCTCCTGACTTGGTGCTGTCATCTTTTTCTGGTTTTCTGGAGCTGCCATCACTGGAGGTCAGAAGAGGATGATCAATGGGATAGTGCGATTGGTTCCATGGCTTGTAAAAGTGTTGCCCTGACCTCTGCCTCCATCTTCCAACGCTGCTCTTTGCCTCTGTGCCAGTCTTCTCTTTATAAGGATACCAGTCAGAGAGGCCTAACCCTTACCTAAGAGCATTATCTTAGCTGACTGAAACCTGTGTTATTCCCATTTCCAAGTAAGTTCACGTGCTGATGTTCTGAACTGTTATCAACCAACCTTCCAGACTTTGCTTTCTTTCCCTCAGTCCTGTCCTTGGCCTCTGTAGAGAAATTTTGTCCATAATTTATATCACCTTACAACTGAGGGTACCCAAAAGGCTTTGCCATGAAAATTTGGAGCATCTGAGCTAGAAACCCAGGTGATAATCTTTAGATGATTTTAGGCCCCTTTAAATTTAGAATGTCCAAATTGGATTTATATTTTCCTCAGAAGTACTGTTTCTCATGAGTTTTCCAGTCTCAAACTGGCTCCATGGTCCATTTGGCTAATAGAGGGTTTAGCTCGGCATCACCGCTGCTACCACCCCTTCCTCCTCACCGAATGCTGTTAATTACACTGCCTCACCAGCCACCACACAGCTCTCTTTCTCCTTTTTCTCGCTGTCACTTTGTGCATTTATTTTCCATCTTAGGCTCAAAAGGATAATGATGATGATGATGGTGATTATTATTATTATTATTATTATTTACAGCCTTTCACAATGTAGCCGAGCTGGGCTCGGACTCACAGCCTTCCTGCCTCAGCCTCCTGTGCTTCACCATACCTGGGAAACTTGAATTACTGTGACTAACAATGATAATAATAGCCAGCCTCTATTGGGAACTTAGCGAGTGCCATGTCCTTACATGAGATGCTTTCTGCTTCTGCCCTCTGCAATATATCTTGCTTGTATGGACAACGGAGGCCCCTTGTCCTACTTTAATTTTGATAGAACAATTGACCAAAAACAAATTGGGGAGAAAAGGTTACATACAGTCCATCAAGAAAGGAAGCTAGGACAGGAAGTCAAGGGAGGGACTGAGGCGGAGACCACGGATGAACACGGCTTACCAGCTTGCCTCACCTGCTTGTGTTTGTCCTGCTTTCTTAAACTATCCGGTACCACCTAACTATGTCAATTAGCAATCAAGAAAATGCCCTGCAGGCCAACTGATGGAGGCGATTCTCCAACTGTTGGTCCCTCTCGTGAGGTGCGTCAAATTGACAACCAACATTAGCCAAATTCAACTGATCAAGAAAAACATAAATTTATCATTTTCTCTGTTGTGAAATTAATGACTGATTAAAACTTTTATTTCGTCTGATGGCAGAAAACATAATTTTATATAATTTTGAGTAAACCACAAATTTCTATGGTGTGATTTCTCATTTAGTAAGATAAATTATACATCTATAATTTTTATGTTATGACAATTGAGACTACCAGTATTTTTTTTTGGAAGCACAGTATGAACTTTTGGCCAGTTCATCACTTATGAGCCCTTACAACAGTTTCTTTCATTTAGCCTCCGTGAGAGATTGCTGCCATATATACAGAATGATGAATACGAGGTGCACTATAAAGTTTGGTAAGAGGCTGGTGAGACGGTCAGCAGCGAACAGTCCTGGATACTCTTACAGAAGACCAGGGTTCGCTTCCCAGCACCCACAAGACAGTTTGGCGCTGTCTACAGCACCAGGATCCAGCGCCCTCCTCAGGCCTCCATGGACGCTACTGCATGCATGCGTTGCGCAGACATACAGTATGCCGGCAGAACATGCATACACATGAAAACAAAAATTAAAAAAAATCTCAAACAGTTTTAAAGTTTGATGGTTATTAGTCAAGTTGTGTTTTCAGAGAGCTCGTGCCGATTTATAATCTCACTATCAGTATATTAAAATGCCTATTTCACCACATCAGCACCATTAGTGGATATCACCGCACTTAGTATTTCCCATATCTTGTCTCTGTTGCATTTCTTTAAGCATGGATAAGATTCTTTTTAAAATATAATAATAATTATAAGTGTGTGTGTGTGTGTGTGTGTGTGTGTGTGTGTGTGTGTGTGGCACACGGATGTGAGTATGCAGGTGAGAGTGTGCTGAGGACAGAGAGAGAGGACGGGTGCCTCTCTCCATCATTCTCCATGTTTCGGCTTTGAGACAAGGCCTCTTACTGAACCAAAGGTTCCGTGTCTCAGCTTTACTGTGGATGGCCATAGAGGCCCTGGGACCTGCCCATCTTGCCTCCCACCCCCAGTGCTCGGCTCATAGGCGCGAACGGAGCCACAAACCTCCTCTGCTTTTTATTGTGAGCACTGAGGACTGAGCTCAGGTCCTTGGTGTTCACAGCAAGAGCTCTGACCCACTGAGGCATCTCTCCAGCTCCTCTCCTTTTCCTCAGCCCCGACCCCCATTGTGAGATGGACTCTTGTGTTCTCTTCTGACTTGGATGAGCTTTCGATCCTCCTGAGTGCGGACCACCACAGCCACGTGTGCGCTGTGCTGCAGAACAAACCCCGGGCTCCTTCATGTCTGCTGGGCAAGCGCTCTGCCAACGGAACGGCGCCCAGAGACCATTATTTTTTGTCTCAATCCAGTGAGCATTTAATGCAGTCACATCTCAAGTGCTCAACAGCCAGAAGTGGCGAATGATAAGAAAAGGCAAAGACACTCACGGTGGTTAAAACCCGGACAGATTAGCCTGGCACATAACGACTTGTCCATTTTTTTTTTTTTTTTTTTTTTTTTTGAGGCAAAGTTCAGTGTCTTTTAGAGGGAAGGTACTTAACCACGGTTTGTTTTTCTAATGGAGTTCTTTTTTTCTTCTTCTTTTTTTTTTTTTTTCAGTTGGCTGTTTCAGTATTTGTTTTATATAGATATGGGCAAAATACCTCCCTGTCGCTGTGAATCACTGTGTTAGTCATGAAACAGAAAACAGTTCATGCATTTTGCTTTGTTTTTTCGAAATGAGAGCTGTTTTAAGAATGTGTTTTCATATGATTTGCCAATTTTTTTTTTTTTTTTTTACGTTACACAATGGCTTCACTCCTCCCTCCCTTCCTTTTGGAGAAATGATGGGTGCATGAAGCTTAGAACAAAAGTGTTGACGGAGTTTGGGACAGCAAAGCAACACGATTTGAAGAAAAGGCTTCAGAGAACTGACAGTCCCTGGTTGTAGGAAGTGTCTCCTCTTCAGAGGATGCTGCAAAAAGCTGTTAAGAGTGGGCGGAGTCTGGGGAAGCTGACAGTCCTGATGGTCATAGGCCATATTGGAACTAGATTCCTCCAAGTTTGTCCCCACAAATCATCTCTCAGGCAAATATTAACCCCATTTACCCTCCCAAAATGCTCCCAAAATCATTAATTTAGGGAAGAAAAGAAACATGCTCTGTAAAGTATGTCACTTTTTTATTTATTCAAACTTTTTTTTCTTCTTTTAGATAGAATCTCACTATGTAGCCATAGCTATCCTGGAACTCACTATGTAAAACAGGCTAGCCTTGAACTCACAGAGATCTGCCTGCCTCTGCCTCCTAAGTGCTGGGATTTAAAGCATGTGCTGCCATGCCTGACTTCATTCAGGTTTTTTGTTTTTTAAAGATTTACACAGTCAGGTTTTTGAGGCAGGGAATTGCTAAGTATCCTAGGCTGGCCTTGCACTTTTGATATGGAGAATGAGCCCACATTTGGACTATAAGTGATTCGTAACAAGATGTGAAAAACTCTTTCCACAAAAATAATTCAGTTTGAACATGGAGGCACTAACGTATTAGAAAAATCTACAGAAGGCCAGCTGGGGAAGCTCTTCAGACCATCTGGTTCAGCTGAACTTACAGAAGGCAACAGGGGGTAGAAGCAGATGCTGAGACTCATGGCCAAACATTGGGCAGAGTGCAGGGAGACTTATGGAAGAAGAGAGAGAGAAAGACCTGGAGGGGACAGAAGCTCTGCAAGGAGACCAACAGAGCCAAAAATCTGGGCTCATGGATTCCTGCAGAGACTGATGAATCAACCAAGGACCATGCATGGAGTGGACCCAGACGATTGCTCAGATGTAGCCCATGGGCAGCTCAGTCTTCATGGGGGTTCCCTAGTAAGGGGAGCAGGGACAGTCGGTTGTCTGCTCTTTGATCACCTCTCCTTTGAGGGGTGGTCTTACTAGGCCACAGAAAAAGAGGGTCCCCAGGGAGTCCTGATGAGACCTGATAGGCTAGGGTCATAGTAGGGGAGGAGAATCTCCCTTATCAGTAGTCTTGGGTAGGGGCATAGTGGGGAGAGAAAGAGGGAGGGTGGGACTGGGAGGATATGAGGGAGGGGGATACAGCTGGGACACAAAGTGAATACATTGCAATAAATAATAATAATAAATAAATAAATAACAGCAGGCAGTGAGGTTGTTTACCATGGTCACAGAGAGCACTAGAATTCAGGCTTTCCAAAGTCTGTGTCAAGAATTCTCTCTTGCACTGGGCATGCTGGCACTCACCTTTGCTCCCAGCACTCGGGAGGCAGAGGCAGCCCATGAGTTCAAGGGCAGCCTGGTCTACAAAGCAAGGTCCAGGACAGCCAAGGCTACACAGAGAAACCCTGTCTTGAAAAACAAAACAAAACAAAACAAAACAAAACAAAACAAAACAAATCTCTTTTTCTAGAAGCAAGACCAGCATTTATCAACACTTGCTAAATGTTAGTGAATGGGTTAAACACTTTTCACAAATTTCAACAACTTAAAAAAATACTCCAAATAGAAAGCATTTTAGGTTTAAAAGGAAAAGCACCACTCTAACACCTTTTCTGTTGGCATTTCCTTCACTTTCTCAAACAGAAGTGGCTAACGTATAAGACGTTTTCCCATTTTAGATTCAGAGTATTGGAAGGGCTCTCGGTAGTCTCTTCTGGGCTGTTTTGAAAGCTAAATAAGCATCAATTCACAACAGAAAACTCAAGGTATTCTAGTTAAGATTCAGAAAGCACAGCTTCCCCAGGCTTCCGTTCCTAGTTTTTGTTCATTAACTATTTCTTTTCTCTATTTTATCCCCTCTCTTTCCCTCTCACTCACTCTCACCTCATTTCTTCCTTTCTCCCCCTCCCCACTGCCTTGCCTTTTGGTTTTAGAAAGTATGGTATCAGAGGGAAGTTCTGTTGAGACTCCAAATGTTTTTGGCTTGTGGAAACTAGCCATGTGAAGGCCAGGCCATCATCTAAAGCAGAGGTTCTTAACATGTGGGTCACTGCCCCTCTGGGGGTGATGAATGACCCTTTCACAGGGGTCACATATCAGATATTCTGTATACCATATTTACATTATGATTCATAACAATAACAAAACTACAGTTACAAAAACAACAAAAATAATTTTATAGTCGCCACAACATGAGGAACTATATTAAAGGGTCTCGACACCAAGAAAGCTGAGAACCACTGCTCTAAAGGGAAATAGAGGCCCAGAGGAATAAAGGATTGTGTTTAAGGTCAACTGAATAATGGACAGAGATCAGAAAAGTTGCCTCAAGAATCTGTGAGAAAAGCTCAGTTGATCAAGTGTTTGCCATGCAAGCAAGAGGGCTTGAGGTCAATTCCCAGAACCGTATAACAAAGCTGGGTATGGTAGTGCCTTCGGGGAAGCAGAGAGAGGGTTATCCCCAGAACTCAGCGACCAGCCAGCCAAGTGGAAGACTATCAAAACCCAGGATGGACAGCACCATCAGCTGTCCATCACTAAGGAGTGACAGCTGAGGCAGACTCTGGCTTCCACGTGTGCATGCATGCCTGTGTGTACACACCCCCAACACACACATGCAAAGCGACCTGAGCAGCAATGGTGGTGTCCGATGGCTTCTGTGGGAACCTGGCCTTTTGGCTATTTTGTTAACTTCCTTTGAAGGTGTCCAGGGGCCCTTGGAAGGAATCTCAGAATGAAAAGAAAACATCCATTTACACCCAGCCCTTCAGAATCCCTGGAGGCAGGTACGGATTGCCTAAGGACCTCACAAAGAGTATGTTTTCAGAGATGCAGGAGTCTTGATTTTAGATTAGCAGCAACCCACAGAGAAAGCTCAAAATGGCCACGCTTATACCTGGATTTGCTCTTGGATGCCCAGGTTCTCAGACCCTCTGGGAAAAGCCAGAGAGGCTTTCAGCATTGGCCCACCACAATGGCCTCAAAAGAGGAATGTCAAAAGGCGTTGACAATAGGGAAGCTTCAGTGAAGGAAAGGTCAGCAGGAGCCTGGGGAAGGCAGAGTCAGGTCAGGGCCTCATCAAGGATGCCTCAGTGAGTGAGCCTGGAAGGCAGGGACACACCGGAGGCCATGTAGCAACCTGCACACAGATTCTGAGCTCTGAGCCCTAACCTCAGAGGGAGCACTGACGTTTGTTCTTCAGAAACAGCTATTTGATGGCTTGGAATTAGGAGACAAGCCAGTGTGCTTTCTGGCCTCCCATCACTTCCCTTGTAAAATAGGAAAGAAAGGCTTGCCTGACTACCAAAGTCCTATCTAGATATAAGAACCCTGTGACTCTAGAACCACATTAAAATAACAAAATGGCATGTGATTTAATTGCATAGTTTTTTTTTTTTTTTTAATAGCCCTAATTTCATTTTCACTGTACTTAGAGGTTTAGCTAAACAGACCGAACTTAGTGGAAAACTTTGATGCCCCAGATTCCTGGAAGAATTTGATTTCTGTTTCTCCTGAAAGAGGTTAAAGCTGCTATATAGTTTGGGGGGGTTTAACACCAGGAAGCCTAGAAGACAGAATGCCGTGAGAGGTTAGCAGAATCTGGGATGTAGATCTGGGAAGGTGGCTCAATGGGAAAGCATTTGCCATGCAAGATGAAGACTGGAGTTTGGGTTCCCAGCACACATGTAAATGCTGGCAGTGTGATGGCCTGTCTTGTCATTCTAGTGCTCAGGAGGTAGAGACAGGTGAGTCAGTTGCCTAGCCACAAAAGCTGAATTGGCAAGCTCCAGATTCAAGTGAGAAACCAGACTTCAATGTACAACATGGAGAGTGATCAAGGAAGACACCCTATGCCAATTTCTGACTTCCTTATACATGTGTGTGCATTCATGTAAGTACATCAAAACACACACACACACACACACACAAACAACCAAACACAATACATGCATACACTCATACATACACACAACACACACTTTTTTTTTTTAAAGGAATTAGTGGAATGTTCACCAGGTCTTAAGACTAAAACCCAGCTCCTGCATGTGGTCTACCAGGTCCTGTGAGATCCGGCTTCTCCTTACTTTCCAGCCTGTCTGGTGTGACCTTCCTTCTGTCTCTTCATTCATTTGATCCCCGAAAGGCATAGACTCTTTCTCCACTCAGAGCCTGCCTGTTGTAGTTTTTTTCCCCTGGGGCCCTTCCTTGCTCTGAGGGTTCAGGCCTCCGCGTTGCATCATTGGCTAGGTCTTTGCTGACTCCTCTATCAAAAGCAGACTACTCAGTCCTTTTCTCTCCAGAGCACTGAATAGCTTTTAGGTTATACATTTTCTTGTGAATTCACCCCAGTGTTTGTCTCTCTAGGTATGCTAGAAAATTTGAAGTTACGAGATTTTTTTTTCCCCCCCTATGTTTACCACTATTTCCTGGCACATGGTAAGAATTCAGTGATGATTTGCTCTGTAGAGTCAGGGGAAGGTGGTACTTAGTTGGTAAGCTGAATTTGATCCCCAAATAGAAGAGCCAGATGTAGTGGCCTTTTCCTAATACCAGCGATGGTGAGAGAGATGTGCAGATCCCTGCCTGGGGATAACTGGCCAGTTAGCCTAGCGTAACTGGTGAGCCCCAGGCCACTTCGAGACCTTGTTTCAAGAAACAAGGTAGATGACATCTAAAGGCCACCTGATGTTGACCTCTGATGTTCACACCCATGCACAAACATGTGTAGGTATGCCTGTACACACACGTGCCCAAGAGCACAGATTTACACATACACATACATACCGAACACAAGAAAAAAGCACTAGTACTGAAAAAAAAATTAAACGAAAAAAATTGTTACATTAGTGAGTGAGGGAATGAATGGATGTGTTGGCAGAGAAGAACCCAACACATTCTACGTTTACTGACTGTTTGGTTGTTTTTGAAACACGACTGGCCTTGAACTTGGATCCTCCTGCTTTAGCCTCCAGAGACCTGGGATTCTAGATGTGTGCCACCACACTGGCTTTTATTAGTTGTTTATATATGACACAACCTACACAAATACTCAATGAAATCGCCCCTTTGACCCTATTTTGGCATCGTGGAAACAGCTATCAGCCTCTAGGCAGGTTGGCATTTAGTCCAGTGTGTGTTTGTTCAGACCGAATGGGCCTCTTTAGTGGTTCAATTGAGGACACCACCTTGCCAGGTACTGCAGCCTCAGTTCTTTCCACCTGAGTTCTTTTCACACCTCAGTGACCCTGATGGAGCCAAGAAGTCATCTGAGACTCAGGGCTTTGATATCATTAAGAGAGAAATCTTGAGTGACTCTGCCTATAAATGAGTCCTTTTTTTTTTTTTTTTTTTTTTTTTTAATGTAGTTTTGTTTAGCTGTTGCTGGGACCACATTAAAAGAGAAGTTATTTATTAGGGACAGAAGAGTTCCTTTTAAGAAATTAAAGTGCTACAGAATTGTAACATTCATGCCCTGCTCTCTCTCTCTCTCTCTCTCACTCTCTCTCTCTTTCTCTCGCTCTCTCTCCCCTTCCAGTCAGTCCATGGAAAGTGTTATCTCAGGCGGCTCTGAGCAGGAAGCTGGGTTTATCACTTCCCCACAGTTGCAGTTTGTCCGGGACCTTAACTACACACTATCAGATTACATCAAAACGTAGGCCTTTGTGTATTTAACTCATCAAAGGAGTTGTGGACCCTCAGGACTTGCTATCATGTCGCTGCATACGCAGCCATGTAGCAAACAAAGCCTATCTAAACAGGACATAACTCTCTCTGCTGTGCAGCGGCTCTGCAGGCTCTCTGCTTGCAGCAAGGCTTGGGGCTCAGGTGTCTGCAGCGTTTCACTTCTTGTTTTTATATTTATCTCCTTTTAGAATTGCTGTCATTGGCCTGGTTGTGTTCAAGGAAGGAAAACCCAAAATATGACTTACCAGGGAGGAGGCAAGATCGCTGCAATCCACAGAGTCAGTTGGGGGTGGGGGGGAGGTGAGCCTTTACTTAGGGTTAGCGTTCTTGGCTCTCACTGGGAGAATGGAATCAGTGAATACTGTTAAGGGTTGTGGAGCCTGGCAGCCATTCTTAATCCTGTCTCTTCTATGCCACTAGCCCACTTCTCTGGGCTTTTGTTTTCCTAACTGGAAAATGGAGGTCTAAATAACACTTGCTTCATAACTTATTTATCTATCTATCTATCTATCTATCTATCTATCTATCTATCTATCTATCTATCTATCTATTTATGTGTCTAGTTAGGGTCTCATGTAGCTGGCCTGGAAACAGTATGTAAACTGAGGATGACCTTGAATTTTTGATCCCCCTATCTCTGCCTTCTTAGTTATTTATGTTGTTTTCAGTTAAGAGAGAGTCTCACTATATAGCCCAGGCTGGCTTAAAACTCAGTATGCATGTTCAGGTCCAGGCTAGCCTTGAACTCACAATCTTCCTGATTCAAGTGTCAGTATTATGGTCGTGTGACCAACGTTTCCAGCTCCTTAGCCCCTCCCCCATACAGAATAATTCAAATACAGCAAAGAATATGTGAAAAGTGCCCATGGAAAATGCTCCTTCATGAGTGCTGTGTGCATTCTAAAGCCCAAGGATGCTGTGTCCCAGGCTCCACAGAATGCCATGACTTGGCAGGCAGAGCACAGGTCTCAGGCTGTTTGCACTTTCACCTTTGAGGACTCGTTGCTGTTTCTTCTTTTATTGTTATTTTTATTTTTTTTTTGAGACAAGCTCTCATTTTGTAGCCATCTGACCTAAAACTTGTTACATATGCAAGCTGCTGGTATAGAACTTGCAAAAATCCTCCTGCCTCAGCCTCCCCAATGCTGGGATCAGAAGTGTGAGCCACCATGCCTAGGGTTATTTTTCTTCCTTAGAGTTCTCTGTTCCCGCCTCGGTGGCTGCCAGATGCTGTCTCTATTGGCAGCCACAGGAAGCCAAGGCAACTGTGAAGTAATACTTCTGCCCAGGGCTGGCTCCACCCTGTTGGCCAAGGCTTTTTTTTTTTTTTTTTTTTTTGTTTTCAGCTCTGCTCAGCCAACTCCTCTTTTAATGCTTTGCCTAAAAAGGAGTTCTCACCCAGCCCTGCTGCAATGGGAAATGGTTCACTGCCCAAGAGGTTCCGGACACAGAGCTTTCGGGGGATGGAAATGGCGGCACAAGCATTGTACTTCAGGGCTTTGAGGGTTCTGCACGGCAGCAACCGGCCAACACGAAGCCCATTTCCCAAAAGCACATGTCAAAGGAATAGCCTGATTCTGTAAAACATCCTCTAGCTGGTGTGCTATGATGAGACAGTTTTAACAAGTATTTGCATGGAGGAAGCCTGACAATTTTCATAGGCCTATGACCGGAAAGAAATTGAAGTTACACCTAAGAAACTGTATGCTTTAGGAAGGTAATTTTTTTTTCTCTTAAAAAAAATCTGAACCCATCCAAAATAGAATATTTAAACAAGCCTCATGCTTTGTTGCTGCTGCTTCTTCTTTCAGTCGTTTTGGTTTGTGTGTGTTTGTTTCTTGGAGTCAGGGTCTCACGCTATAATGCGGGCTGGCTTAGAATTCACCATGTTGCCCAAGCTGGTCTTACACTCTTGACAGTTTTCTTCCTCAGCCTCCTGAGCAGTCAGACCACAGATGTAGGCCAACACACCTGGCTTTTAATTAATTAGTTGACTGACTGATTGATTGTGAGTGTACAGGCGCCTCTCTGTACACAGGTTCAGGTGTGTAGGCATACATTAATGTGTGTGTGTGTGCGTACACGCGGATGGAGGCCAGCACTGAACTGAAGCTTACCTTTTTGCCTAATTTTTTAATTTATTTGAAAACAGTATCTTTAATTCTTTTCTTAAAGAAAAAAACAACTGATCACCTTTATTTAGATGCACTTAGGAAGCAGAGGCAAGTGGATCTATTTGTTCAAGGCCAGCCCAGTCTACCGAGCAAGTTCCAGGACAGCCAGGGCTACACAGAGAAAGCCTGTCTTAAGAAACCAAAACACCAAAAAAAAAAAATTTATTTTACGTGTATGGGTATTTTTGTCTGCACATATGTATGTGTGTATGTATGTGTATGTATATGTATGTATGTATATGCGCCACAGCTGTGTAGTGCTCTTGGGGGCCAGAAGAGGGCACTGGATCCCAAGAACTGGAATTAAGAGATGGCTGTGAGCCACTCTGTGCGTGCTGGGGATGAACCCTGGTCCTCATTCTCCAGCAGCAAGGACTCTATCCAATGAGCCATCTCCCCAGCCCAATGTCCTCCTTTCACTGCTTCTTTTCACTGCAGTTACTCACTGCGGGTTTACATTCTTTATGGATTCCTATCAGGATGAGGGGATACTTTCTCTGTTGAGAGGATCACTCCAGAGTCACCAAACACCTCCTCTTAGTGCCAGCTCTGTGTGCCAGGCCCCCTCCACTTGATTTTGCATCTTTACCTGGCTCCTTAGAGTGAGCTCCTTGGCTATTTTGTCAGCTTTTGCTTCTGGATGCTGCTCCTCAGCTTCTCCATAATAGCTGTAGGGTGGGTCTCCTCCTACTCGCAGACACCACAGAGAAGAGATCCTTAGTGTCAACGCAGAACTGAATGTTCCCTTGTCTGGAAAGAGACTTGGGACATTTGCCTGGAGCCCTCTTATGAGTAGTTGTAAATGCTGAGTTCAGAGATCAGCATTTCCTGTAGACCGATGTTAAAATTCTTCTTATCTAATTACAAAAGTAATAAATGTGTTTTATTAACACAGACACCTACCTAAGCACAGAAATGTATAATTCTAAAATTTACGTTGCAGGAGTGGCTTAGTAGTAGACAGCTTGCCCAGCATGTACAAGACCCCGGGTTTGGTTCTCAGCACAAGAAAGAAAGGAAGGAGGAATGACGGTGGGAGGGATGGAGGGAGGGAAAAGGGAGCAAGGAAGAAAAATAAAATTTTATTTTATTTATAAAAAAATTTATAAATTTTATTTATAGTGACATCAAGTGATAGTTACTACTACTGTTCCAATACACACCAAAAAAATCTTACTGTTTTTAAAAAGCTAAAATAAAGCTGGGCCGTGGTAGCGCGCGCCTTTAATCCCAGCACTCAGGAGGCAGAGGCAGGTGAATCTCTGTGAGTTTGAGGCCAGCTTGGTCTACAAAGAGAGTTCCAGGACAGCCAGGGCTACAGAGAAACCCTGCTTGAAAAACAAACAAACAAACAAACAAACAAGCAAGCAAGCAAAAAGCTAAAATGAGTGACACACATACTCTTCTGAAACTTGCATGTTTTCTTTACTGGTATATCTCGGATAGATTAGGATGTCACATGAACATATTTATCTCACAATTTTGTGTTGCTCTAGCTTTTGGAAGTTCCAAGATATAATGTGCTATAAATTATACACTTTGTTTTCTGCGTTAGACTTTGGACTATTTCAGTTTTTTTTTTTTTTGGGGGGGGGTGTTTTTTGTCGTAACAAACAGAGCAATATTGAACATTCCTGTGCAAACATCATTTTGCTCAGATGTCAGGTGTCAGTATTTCTGGGGAGCTGCCACTGTTGTCCCAGGATGGCCAGGGCTACACACACAGAGAAACCCTGTCTTGAAAAACAACAACAAAAATCAGACAAAAACCAAAGTAAATTTTAATAAGCATTGCTAAATTGAGTGCCTGCATAGCCTTTTGCAATCCACCCAAAAGTACAAGAGGTCTTGTTTCCCCAAACACCTCTCGGCATTGATGTTACCAGATCTTACGGAGTTTAGTTTCATTTGTGTTAGTAAAGTTGAGTGTCTTTAAAAATCATGTGAGGGCCAGGGAGATAGCTCAGAGGGTAAAAATGCTTGCTCTGCAAGTCTGAGGTCCTAAGTTCAATTCTTGGAACCCCGGTAAAAAGCAGGGTGCAGTGGTTCACCTGTGTAATCCCAGTACTCCCATGGTGAGAGGAGAGGTGGAGACAGGAGAACACCCAGGAGCTCACTTATGCAGTGCAGCAGCAGAACAAGAGAAACTTCGCTCAAAGAACAAGGCTGAAGGAGAGAAGTAACTTAGAACCACTGTTCTAAGTTACACCATTTACACCATGCTCGACACACACATGCTGTGCCCCTCGCCCCCAACACACACCAACCAACCAACCAAATCTTTAATTTTTCTTTTGAGACAGGGTTTCTCTGTGTAGCCTAGGCTCTCCTGGAACCCATTTCATAGACCAGGCTGGACTTGAACTCGGAGATCCACTTGCTTCTGCCTCCCGGGTGCTGGGATTAAAGTCGTGCACCGCAAACTGCCTGGCATACAAACAACTAACTCTTAGAAAAATGCTTTTTGTTACCCTCAAACAGGTGTAGCTGTCACCTCTCATCAAAGAAACTCCTCTTTGTGGGAAACAGGCCTCTACGGAAAGCTACAACTGGCTAAAGTACAGAAAAACAAAACAAAAACAGAACCTGGCCATGGGGTGCTCAGCCCCAGTTGATAGGTCTACAGTACATCCCCTGCACCTGGAGTTTAGGGAGCATTACAGGAGAGGTAGCAGAAACACTGTAAGGGCTGGAGGACCAGGAAGTCTGCCTTGAGATCTCAAACCCTTAGTAAGGACAGGGATGCTTCACCCATGAAAACGCAACAACACGGTTGCTTAGACCAGACCCGAACGGGGATAACACCAATAGAAGAGTAATGGAGAAGGGGAAGATCTCACTACGCCCCACCCCTTAGACAAAGAACTACAGGCTGCTAATGACTATTGAGAGAGAGAGAGAATTAAGTCTTTCCCAGGAATGAGCCCCTAACTGGCTTTCCAATACCAAACGGCCAGGACTGAAATCAGAGCTCTTCTACACTGTCTTTGAATACAGATAATTTATTAGTATTCTTCCGCTTAATGGAATGGCAGTGTTCCAAGGGGACACAGCTGTGCAAGCAGCCAGCTTGATCAGGTTCAGCTTTTAGGATCTGCCCACCTCTGGTCTGGCCTCCTCGGATGGTGAAAAGCTTGGGTCATCATACTTACATCATTTTCTTGTCCTTTATCCGCTGTACTCGCTGTTTGCTCTGGTTCTTTCCCTAGTTGAGAGCTGAGCCTCAGGGCTTAGGCATGTGATTCCAGCTACCCGGGATGCTGAGGCAGGAGGATGCACAACTCAAAATCAGCCTGGGAAACTTCTGAGACTCTGCTCCAAAATAAAAGGTAAAAAGATGAACTGGGATGTAGCTCAGTGATGGAGCTCTAGATTGTATATTGGATGTGTTTTGCACTGTGTTAAAGACAGAAGGAAAGAAAGGGGAAAGAGGAAGAAAATAAGGAAGGAAGGAAGGAAGGAAGGAAGGAAGGAAGGAAGGAAGGAAG
>NW_026592510.1:1340079-1392961 GCF_907164565.1 Psammomys obesus | reverse complement strand
AAGGAAGGAAGGAAGGAAGGAAGGAAGGAAGGAAGGAAGGAAGGAAGGAAGGAAGGAAGGGAGGGAGGGAGGAGGGTGGGAGGGAGGGAGGAAGGAGGCAATCAGGCCAAACCAAGGAAACCCGCGATGCTCTCCGGTGATCTGGGTGGTGGGATTTTGTGCTCTCACCACTGTAACCTACGTTCAAGCCTTTTTTCCTCCCCTGACAGAGATGTAGCTCAGTGGTGGGGTATTTGTTTGACATGGTCAAAACCCTTGTTTTAAAACCCAGCACTGAGAGGAAGGGAGGAAAAGAGGAAAGAGAGAGAGAGAGAAGAGAGGGGGAAGAGAGAGACCTAATTAAAGTCCAGGCTTTCTTTCTTGACTCTGAGTTTAACTGAAAATTGGTTCTTTTAAAGAGTTTTCAGTGACTACCTAATTTCCAAAGTATTTCTCTTCCAGATTTGGGGTAAATCTGTCCTTCTTGAGGCTCTGAGCAACTTGACTTTTCCATTTTAGACTGACCCTTTTGACCCTTAGACTCACTGGCAGTATATCTTCGAGCTGGTCCCTGTTTTCACCAAGTGACGGCTCATCAGCTTGTGATCTGGTGTCCTTTCTCATTTTTCCCTCCACTCCTTAAACTCCGAATTTTTCTTATCCAGAAGCTCCTCCAGGGAGAACCGCAGCTGGCTTCTGCTTCTCCCGCTCGGTTCTGTGCTCACCTTTGGTTCTTTTCCTCGGTCACAGGCACACTTACTTTGCTTAAATATTTTATCCATACATCACTTATTCTTTGCAATTAATCTTTCTCACTTGTCTATTTTCAGGGTGACCTTCTCTTTTGATCTAACTCCTTTGCTATAGCAAAAAGAACTAATATGCACTAATCCCACAATAACTTTTAGAATTCCTTTCTGGAAATGGGTGTCTGAGGTCCTTTAAATGCAGTGGGACTTTGTTTATGAAAGAACATAGTTTTCGTTATCTTTTAAGAAGGGATGGGAACTGGCCAGGATGGCCACTCTCAAGGGCTGGGGTTAGCTGGATATTTGTTGTTGCTTTCATCTTCCAGCTTGCTTTGGATTTTTTTCCATATATTCTTAGACCCTTTTGAAGCAGGAACTTGCTCTATAGCTCAGACTGGTCTGAAACACATGTTTTTGCTATCTCAGCCCCACCCCTGGGGTTCTGGGAATCCACGTATGAGCTACCAGCCCATCTTTGCTTCTGCTGTGGTATTTTATTGCTTCTACTTCTCATTCATTTTCCTTGAATCCTGTTTTGTTTTGTTTTTGATAAATGAAAGGAACATGGACTTTGGACTATAAATAGACTCAAATTTCAATACCTTTCTAGGTATTCAACATGAGTTCTTGGGCAAGTTGCGTTTTTAATTTTTCCTTCCAATAACCAAGTTTTAAAATATAAATCATATTTACAAGGCACAGTGCTTTCTAGAGACACCCAATAAGTTTCTGTATTATTTTCTGTACACCTCTGACTTCCTCACATTCTTTCTCTGGTCACTTCCCACTTGTGATTGGGTTTGGATGAGTCAATCCACTTAGAATCTTTGAAGGCCGAAGTTTCTTCTGCCTTCTCCACGGAAGGTCATCAATGTGCTACCTTTGTGGAAAACAATGAGTCTTTGCAATCTTAGAATATGTGTTAACTGACTGGAGGGAATAACTGTGTCTAGAGTCATAGTGTTAGAACCCGGAGATTCAGCTGAGGTCAGGTGCACACGAGCGAAGGCTGCAAAGATAAGCAATTTGGTCAAACCCACAGGGGATGATAGGTAACTCTTAAGGTTTCTTCCATACTGTGTGAAAATACTCTGTACTTGTGCTCTCTTCTCTGTCTCTCTGTCTCTCTGTCTCTCTGTCTCTCTGTCTCTCTGTCTCTCTCTCTCTCTCTCTCTCTCTGTGTACATGCAGAGGTTGACATGGGGCTTCTCCCTTGACTGTGTCTTATTTTTTGAGACAGGGTCTTTCTGTGAACCTGGAGCTCACTGGTCCAGTAGACACAGCTCACCCCCGGGATCTTCTTGCTCTGCTTCCGAAGTGTTGGCTTTACAGGTACAAGCCTGTGCGCCAGGCGTTTTATGTGGGCACGACCTGACCTGAACACGGCTCCTCTCGCTTGTGCAGTGAATATTTTGTTGACTGAATCATCTCTCCAGCCCCAACAGTTTTTGAATTGAGGCACAATTCATGTAACAGAAAGTGAATTACTTTTAATTGTACACTCTGGCGGTATTTGGCAAATTCACAGTGCGGGATGAGCACTAGTCTCCACCACTCCGTGGGCGTGAAGCCCTCACTTCCCATCTCTCACATCAGTTCCTGCCGCTCACTAGTCTATTTCCTATCCTGATGGTTTTTCTTTTGTGATATTTCATGTAGAAGGAATCATGCAATGTGTTTCTTTGTGTTTGGCTTCTTCCACTTAACGTAATGTTTTTGGCAACCAATAAAAATTATCGGTACAATCCAAGTATTTCAGAGGAGCAAAATGAAGAAAATAAAACATTCTGTAGCCCCACCCAGCCCCCATGAGACTGTTGGCAGTGAGGCAGGTGTTGCTAGTGCTACTGTATCGGCATAAACAGGCTGACACAATTTGTACCTGGTGTTTTTGTTTGTTTTGTTTTGTTTCCTTTCTTTCTTTCAGCTTAGTGTTTGATTTAATACTCTGCAACTGGTTTTGTTGATGCATCTGGTTTGCTTCCTTCTCTTTAGTAGAAATGTAGGGTTTTAGTATATGATGGTAGTCTAGGTGGTCTGAGAAACCTGTAGATGGATATTCTTTTCTCCTTTCTCTCCCACTTGCTAAGTAAAATAATGTGAACTTTAGTCTGCTCAGTGTGAGTTATTCTGAAATCCCGCTGTTGGAGAAATCAGTAGGAAAGGTTTGTATTTCTATAGTGTAGTGTTGTGTGACAAGACTTTCCCTAGGGAGACACACACGCGCGCGCGCGCACACACACACACACACACACACACACACACACACACACACACACCAACATACTCACCTCAGATAGAGATCCCACAACAGACCAAAGTACAGATACCAACAAAGTCTAACTCATTGGTTCACACTTGAACTTTCGTGGTATCTGTGCTTTGGTTTGTCATTGGCTCCTCTACGGGGTTGGGGCTGGAGGGGGAGTGGATTTGTATGCACCTGTCTTCCCAGGAAAAGCCTGTCACACAAGTTAAAGCTCAATACACCTTGAGGCTGTTTCTAATTTGAGATTCATTTGTTATTGGATTTCAAAACCCAAATCAAGGCAGTGCTCAGGGATGCAAGTAGAGCGCCTGAGGCTGGTGGTTGGGATGGCTAGTCTCAGTCTTCTCTTTTGCCAAAGGCTGGACCTGCAGCTTTGGAGTGTAATTTACTCACGAACCTGAGTTTCTTCATCTCTGAGATAAAGTCAACCAGCTGGGTGATGCTAAGTGTGATGCTGAGCCTCCGTTGATACCATCATTCCTGGAACCATGATTCTTCCTCAGCTTCACATGGACAATCCCCCCAACCCCCCCGTCCCCAAGCTGTGGCCCCACCCCTTCCTCCCTCAGTTATATCTGACTGATGCAGCGGTAGCTGCTCGTGACAAGTCAAGTCTGTCAAAATCTTTCTCTAGGACTTTTGAATGTGAACCACAGAATGTATGAGCAGTTCCTCTCTTGTGGTGGGGGACTGTGAGAAGTGAAACTTGGTAGCCATTGGTAACCATATTATCAGTGTAGTGAGGTACTAATGTGGATAGGACTAAGATTGGGTTCCCTACCCCGTGGGGAAGTAGTCACATAGAAAAGAGCAACCTCTAAATATGATATTTGGGTTGTATCCAACACATCAGAATGAAAAATGGAGCTTCCAATCATTTCTCATGTCAGCCTGACTACACTCAGGGTTCTGGGGTATTTAGCTAAGTATTATTCTAAGGGTGTCTGTGAAGGTGTTTCTGGGTGAGATGAATATTTGAATGAATATATAAGCAAAGCAGCTGGTTCTCCCCAGCTGCTGAAGGCGCAAAGAGAACTGAAGGGACAGTTTGTTCCCATTGTTTGCCTTAGAGGTGCAAACTGGTCTCTGCACCCCTTCAGACTTGTTTACAGACTGGGAAGGCTCCCACTGGCCCCGCTGGGTCTCTGGGTGTCCAGACTTGTCAGACTCCATCAGCATGCCCTTGCTTCTGCAGCCTCATGCCTGTAAGTCCAGGACTCAAAGGCAAAGATGGGAAGATCACTTGTTTGAGGCCAGCCTGGGCTACACAGTGAGACTCTGTCTCAAAAGCCAAGGTCCTGTCGCTCAGTGGTAGCACTTGCTTAGCATGCACATGGCCTCAGGTTCTGTCCCCAGGACTGCCAGTCGAAGAGGAAAGGCTATTGGTGACTTTCGAGCCTTTTATACACTGTCTTCCTGTGTTTAAGTTTCTTTTTTCCTGCACCATACCTTTAGTATAAAGTACAGTCTGGCTGTAATGTGACACCAAATTTAAAAAATATATATTTAAGAAATGGTTCATAAAGAAGGCTGTACACCCTAAAGAACAGGCCTTTTCCTCCTTCCCCTCACTCCTACTAGAGCGTCCTTTCCTCTTTGAGTGAACACAGCGGACTTACATTACCATAGTTGTGTTGTCTTGGTTGTCAGCCTGACACTCGGGAAGAGTGAAACTCATTTGAGGAACTGATTCCATCAGACTGGCCTAGGAGCAGGTCTGTGGGTCATTTTCTCCATTGACAACTGGTGTGGCAGGGCCCAGCTCATTGTGGGTGGTGCCAGGGATGAACAGGTGGCCCTGGGTGCTATGAGAAGGCAGGCTGAGAATGTGCAGGGGGAGCAGTCAGTGCTCCTCCATGGTTTCTGTTTCAGTTCCTGCCTCCAGGTTCCTGCCTTGAGCTCCTGCCCTGGATTCTCTCAGTAGAGTGTGCCCTGTAAGCCAAAGGCACTCTTTCCCACCTAGTTGCTTCTGGTCATGGTGCTTGTGACAGCAACAGAGAAACAATCCAGGACAAAAGTTAGTCCCTGGAATATGAAGAACCTGAGTGTGTTGAGTTTTGGAGGATTATGGAAGAAATTTTGAGCTTTGGACTGGAAAAGCCATTGAGCATTTAGAGCTTAATGGCTGTTCTGTGGGAGCTTGGAAGATGAGAGTGTTGAGAGGGATTCCATTGGTGGAGGTCTGGCTTGTGAAGCTTCAGACAGAAGCAAAGATTTTTTTTTCAGCGTCATCTGCATACTATATTTGAATTAAGAATCTTTAGAAGTAAAGCCTTGGCTTTACTGAGACAATTGATGCTGGTTAGCTGGAGCCGAAGCATCAGTGACTATTAAAAGGCCAGCATCACTGAGGTGAAATCTCCTAGGAAGCTCTTTCCTCAAGATCAGGAAGCTGCGATCCAGAGGGGCTAAGCCTACCCTACCTTTCCCTTGGCAGTGGACTTGGCAATGTATCCCACCTGGTGCTGGCTCTGCAGGCATGAAGGGGTCACTGGGAGCGGCTGAAACTGCATGGTTTGGCAGGGGCAGGGTTCCTGAACGAGGCCATCGGTGAAGGTGCAACCTCAGTTACAGTGGAGGTGAGCACACTGGAGATGCCAGCGCTCTGTGACAACTGCCAAGGATGCGGGCAGAGGTGGTCTGGAGCCTGCCTGAGCCTTCCAGCTAAGCTGTGTGCTTTGGATGGCAGAGCTGGAGGGGTGGGCCTACCCAAGATCATTGGCACGTAGCCCATGAGTGAAATTATATAGACCAGGCTAGTCCTAAACTCAGAGAAATCTTCTTGCCTCAGCCCCCTGAGTGCTAGCATTAAAGGTGTCCACCACTATACTTAGCTGGACTGTATTTACATTAATATAAGACCTTGAGGGCAAGGAGAAATTTCTAGTTTAATAGTGATGTGTTCATGTGTACAGAGACAATGGGAGAGATCCTGTGTCAAAACTGTGGTAAAACTGACTTCCAAAAGATTGTCCCTTGACCTCCACATGTGGGGCGTGTGGGTGCATTCACGCACGAACCCATACCCACACCCACCAAAATCTTTTTTAAGAAGAAAAATTTAACTGTCAATAAGAACTTATGAAATGTTTCTTGTGGTAGGATATATTTCCTCAAATATTGTACTGAAAAGGAAAAACAGGCAACCCAGGATTTGAGACAAAGAGACAAAAATAGTAACACGCAGAAGGGTATGGAAAGCTTTAGTGTCAGATAAACATGTGTTTGAGTTCCTCCTTTCTTCGCTATGTGACTTCCCTGAAGTCATCTTGTTAAAGCAGCCTGACTGTTCCCATCAGGACCAATCTGCCAACCTCACTGATTACTTCTTTACGTATGTTGAGGCAGGGTCACATGGTTCAGGCTGGCCTTGAACTTGTTATGTATCCGAGGATGATCTTGAACTTCTGATCCTCATGTCTACTTTCTCAGTGTTGGTGTTCTAGGCATGTACCACCATGTCCTATTTATGTAGCCCTGAGGATTGAACCTAGATTCAGCGCACAGTCCTCATGCATGTTAGGCAAGCACTCTGCCAAATGGCCTACATTCCTAGGCCTTTACAGGGTTTTCATAAGACTTTAAGAGATTTTGTGTGTGTGTGTGCCTGTTTATAAAATCAATTGCCACTCCAAATTTTATAAAAAAGATTTCCATGCTTAAAAGATAACTCATTTTTGTGGCTTTGTAGGGGGAAGAAAGCACTATTTAAAAATAAAAATTGGGGGGCCAGAGAAATGGCTCATTGGTTAAGAGCACTGGCTAGTCTTCCAGAGGACCTGGGTTCAATCTCCTGGCACCTACATGGCAGCTCAAAACTGTCTGTAACTCCAGATCCAGGGGACCTGACACCCTTACACAGACATACACGCAGGCAAACTACTAAGGCACATAAAATAAAAAAATAAATAGTTTAAAAATAAACATTGGGCCAGTAAGACGGCTCAGTGGGTAAGGGGGCCTGCCCTGAAGTTTGATGAGCTGAGTTCAGGCCCTAGAATAGACAAGATAGAAGGAGAGAGAATGCTCCCAGCAAATTGTCCTGTGACCTCCACAAGGATGCCATGGCGCAATACTTCTCCCAAACAAACAAATAAATAAATAAAATAAGAGTTAAGCTGTGTGTGTGGCATATTTGTATAATTTCAGCATTTGGGAGGTAGAGGCAGGAAGGTTTGGAATTTAAGGTCACCCTTAGCCACACAGTGAAGTCGAGGCTAGCTGGGACTACAAGAAATCTGTCTCAATACTCCAAACACCCTAGGAGTGCTGGCCCACACCTACAATATTAGCACTGGGGCGTCAGAGGCAGATCCACCTGGATCTCTGTCACTTCCAGGCTAGCCTGTTCTACATAGAAAGTTCCAGGCCTGCCAGGGCTATATATTAGGACCTTGTCTCAATTCAAATTGTTTGGAGGTTTGTTTGTTTGTTTATATATTTTATAACAGCATATATATGCTGATGATTATGTGCTAGGCGACATAACCTATTCTAAACCACTCCTTACTCTTCTGTTGGTCCAACTCTGAGCTTCTGTAATCTTTTCCAGGGAATGAATACATATATATATATGTGTGTGTGTGTGTGTTCTCACTATGTAGCTATAATTTTAGCTAAGGCTGGCCCTGGGTTTCTGCTCCCTGGGTTTCTTGCAGTTGCCTTCAGCACATTAAGCTCCCTGTGTCTTCTGAGCCTTGGCTCCATTGGTTGCCCTGCCTGCAGCTCTCCAAGGACGGAGACCTATCTGGCTTGTTCCTCCTCTTAGGTAAGCCTAGCACAGACCCTAGCCTCTCACAATACCTGCCAAGGAAGAGGAGTGGCTGGGTGAGATGGGAGAGCTAGGATAGAAGTGCGTCCGGGGCTTTGTTTCTGCTGTTTCACGTGGCAGGTTCTGTCAGGCTGGTGGAGGGAGGAGGCTCCCCAAAGAACTTCTGATGAGACTGTGGGGGTACCTGTCGGTATGACCTCTTTCCTCTGGCTCTTTCCCTCTGACCTCTCCACAGCCTTGGCAGCTCCCTCCTTTCTTCCTGATTCCTCCCCCACTGGACCCTTTAAGAGACACTGGACCTGTGCCTGACCTCAACACGCTTTCCTCAGTTCCTTGATTTAATGAGAATCTTTAAATGGAGGAATGGAGCCAAGAACAATGGCACTGAGCACCTGTTTCCTGACCTTTCAGAAAGCTCAAGGATGTGGGACAAGAAGTTTCACTGCAATTAGTGAGGTCCGTTTTGTTGTCCACAGCAGTTGTGTCCTGTGTAGCCCACCTTCTCAGTCTGCCCAAAGCACTTCCTAATGAGATTGTGGACTCTGGTTCTCCCAGGATTTGAAAATTGGTTGCACTAATTTCTTTCCATGATGTTTTATTGAGAAAAAAATTAAGCTTATTGAAATTTTATTTTTCTTTTGTACCAGGATTACCACATGGCTTTAAAAAATATTTCCTTGAACTTGGAGGCATTTTGGAAGGATAAGTACTGTAAAATTATGATATTTATTGACTTAAAATTATCTAAAATTTATAATAATGCTGATATTACCATATATTAAACAGCAGTAGGTGTTATGTCAAGAGTTTTTTCATTATCTTATGCCATTATCCTATTACACAGACCATATTAATTACCTCTTATTGTATGACCGTTAGCTTTCTAAACACTCCCCCCCCCACACACATACAATTCATGTAAGTTTTTCAGCTCTATTGTAAGGATAACATTACTGTCCCAATTTTGCAGAAAAGGACCTGAGGCTTGGAGAAGAGTGTTGGAGTGTGAGAAAAAGTTCATACAGGGACAGAATTGGTTTTCTCAGTTTTAGAAGCTAAAGTCCAAAGTCAAGGACTCAATCGCTTCTGACTTGGAATCTTTTTATGCTTTTTTGCTTCAGGTACCGTATTTTCTGCCAGGATAGTTCTCTGAGGCCTCTTTCCCTTCTTATAGGAACACCACTACAATCCAATTGCTGTTTGTATTGAAACAGGGTCTTACTATACAACCATGGCTGGCCTGGAACGCATTATGTATTTCAGACTGGCCTCAAACTCACAGGATGCTCCTAGCTCCGCCTCCTCGGATGCTGGGATGGAAGGCACGAGCCACAATTCTCAGTAACACATTCCTTTCAAACAGTCTTTCTCTTTTTCTCTTTCAGCTCTCCAGGAGGCTTCCACTTGCTTGCCGGTTCTCCCTAGTTAAAGGCAGAAGCAAGTGGAACTGCCTTTGACCTGCGTAGACGTACCCTGCCCTGCACCGCCTGCCATCTGGCTTCTGCACCTCCCATGTGGTCAGAACCCCTGGGAAGCTTGTGCGTATGCGCCTTCCAGGGCCTCACTCTGTGGGCTTCGGAATTTGTGTTTTAGTAAGTGCCCTCCATTCCCAGTCATCGTATTTGGTATCTCAGGGGTCTGTTCATTGGTCCAGGCCCGCCTTATCTAGGTGAATGTGAAGGTGAAGAATAGCAAAGCTATGTGCTCTCTCGAGGTTGTCCCCGACTCAGTCTTTGGAATTCTCACTTCTCCGCCCCAGGCCCAGAACTCACAACGAGTGGCTGCTACTCTGTCTGGTTCCGGGGTTCCCCCTCCCACTCGTCTTGTCTATGGACAGCTGCATGCCCTCCTCAGCCCCTGTGACACACGCTGATTGTTTTCCTGCTCTTGCTCTGCTGCTATGAATTGGCTCACACCAATCACGATAGCACAGTGGAGAAGGAGCCCCATAGAAGTTGGTGGGGATACTCTTGACTGTGGAAGTTGGGTGATGTGTCATTACTTTACTCTATTTGTTGTTATTATTGTTATTGGTTTTTCAAGACAGCGTCTCTCTGTGTAACCCTGACTGTGCCGAAACTCACTACGTAGACCAGGCTGGCCTTGAACTCAGATTCCCTCTGCCTCTGCCTCCCGTGTGCTGGGATTAATAAGTGAGCGCCGTCACACCGGACTTAGTGACCTTACCTTCTTCACTTCATCAGTAAACGGCTGTGCAGTTTAAGTCTCTTTGGATCTCCGTCTTATGACCTGTGAAATGGTTGGGAAAGGTTGCTGAATGTATACCAAAGAGTGGGTGAATGGGCACAATGATGCAAAAGCGGATCTCACCTTACAGGTGTGTGCTGTAATGAGAAACAATAGAATCAGTTGCAATAATGACACAAACGATAAGATCTGAGTCCTTTTTATGTTGAGCGAAATCCCCCAGAAGTGCGCATGCGGAGGAGGGACAGATGGGGAAGACAGTCTTTATTGGAAACTTTTAGAAGTGTTGAAACTGCCGTGGTCCAGTGAAAGCTGAGCGCCTGCCACGGGGGATGAAAGCCCTTAGCTTTTCGTACTGGTCCTTCCTCATGCAGGCTGCTCGCTACAAGTGTGCCTCTTTGGAAGAGGGACTCCAGAGCAGGGGTCCCCAGCCTTCCTAACGCTGCGACCCTTTCATACAGTTCTTCATGCTGTGGTGACCCCCAACCGTAGAACTAAAACTGTAATTTGGCTGCTGTTATGAATCGTAACGTAAATATCTGTGTTTTCCGATGGTGACCCCTGTGCGACTCACAGGTTGAGGACCGTTGTTCTAGACTGCATTTAGGGCAAACCCACACCTCACTTGAATTAGCGAGGACCACTGTAGGGGCCTAGGGGAAAACTGGTTACAGGGAGCTGGTGGTGGTCTCACACCGGTCGGCAGAGCGTCGGCAGCTGGCGCTGGCTGCTTCAGAGAAGGCTCAGCTCTCACGTTGGGGCGGCTGGGCACAGGGACGTCTCAAACCTAGCACAGTGCCTTCTTGGCTCTCTCAGACCTGGAATCCACGCTTCCCGGCTGCGGCTGCCGGCGGCGCCCTCTAGAGGTCCGTCCGCTAGTATTGTTGCATCCGCGACAAGCCGCGCGCAAAGCTGCACGCGCTCTATTTTGTGGGTGCAATATGGGCTTGGCAATCCTAAATTTTAACTGTGTCACAAGAGTTGAAGCAGGCCTTTCCTGAGCCGGTGGTGTGCAAGGGAAATGCCTTGTAGATAGAGCTCACAATAGGGATATCCTCTCTGGACTACCCTGGCTGGGGCAGCGACACTTCGGAAAGGGCAGAGCCTTGAGGTATTTTATGGGAGAGATTAGCACTTATTGTCGAGGCGCTAATCGCCGAGTGAACTAATCCAAGGCCAAACTACAAGGTGTGAACAAAAAGATTAGAGAATTGCAGTGTGAATATTCAAAACCGGGGCTGGGGAAACTGGATACACAACAGGAGAGAGAGAGAGAGAGAGAGAGAGAGAGAGAGAGAGAGAGAGAGAGAGAGAAATACAAACAGAAGTGAACTGCTGGTTTCCCTGAAGCAGGACTCAGGAATTATCACTACAACTTGTTAAATACCGGCACAGCGCTTAAACACAATAAATATTACATACAGGCACCTCTTTTGTTTATTAAAGTTCCTTGTTCGGGATATTAAGAGAACCACAGAGAAAACAAAGCGTTTTGTTTGTTTTGTTCGATTTTTTTTTTTTTTAAGTAGAGGAGAGCCTGGTTCATTTATTTTTATTTTTAATTTATGTAATTTATTTTAAAAAAATTGAGGAACAATTTGCTTGCAGGAAGGAATTGATCACTCTTGAGCCGGTAGTTTCCAGAACTTTTGCAATCAAAGACTGGGGTTGCTCAGATTGTTGTTTTCTTTTTGGAATAAGCCAGAGCACGGGATAGCCAAGGACCCAGGACCTGAAAGTGAAATTAGAGCACAGAAGGAGATGGGTTGATGCCCAATGCTGAGTGAGGTGGTTTTCTAGAAAGCTGGTGTCTGCAGAGAACACAGTAAGAGGGTGGAGAAGAAGGCAGGCACCCAGAGGAGGCTTCTCAGAGCCCGGGAACCTCTGAGAATAAGGTGTTAATTTTAAAAGAGTCCAACAAAAAGGACAGAACAAGTCCAAATCAGAGGTCTTAAAAAAGAAGTGAATCTGTATTCAGCACAGTTAACATGGGGGGAAAAGAAAGTCATTTGAATTGGCTAGAGCAGGCGACAGCTCAATGCTTGTCTGTCTTGGTGTTGAATTGAGGAAGAGGACAGCAGGAACATTTGCCGGCCTTGGCTAGGGTTATTGAAGGGCAGGGAGGGGTAATTGCTGACCACTGTAGGGGCGTCTCTGGCCAAGACTGTGAGCAGCACTGATCTTAATTAATCAGCACTAATCTTCTCATAAACCGGAATATTTAGAAAGCAGTTTGATAACAGGTCCGTTGAGTAAAAGGTTCCTCTAGAGCCTATGACCTTCCTAGATTAGGTTTACAATGCCAAGCATGAACTCCCTGAGCAAAGTTGGCCTCGAATCCAGTCCCAAGGGTTGATCATCCCCATGTCCTTCAGACTACTATTTTACCAGTGGACACCACCTGCCTGGAAGGTCCATATGGTAGCATCCACTGAGGGTTTTTTTCTCCCCAGCAGCCTGCAGAGCGAGCAGTGCTATGGAAGCTAGCCAGCAGGAGGAAGTCAGAGGCCATTTTGACCCCTTTGCCTTTACTCTCCTCCTTAGATGTAGCTACTGTCATCACTGTAGTGTTCCCTGCAGGATCTGGTTGCCTGCTTTTATGTGTATGTGATTAGGGATATCTAGAAAGGTAATTTTTGATATTTCAAAACCACTAAAGGAAGGGCTCTGTGGGAGAGAGTTTGCTTTGCGGACTTAGGGTCCTGGGTTTCATTCTCATCACTGCAGAGAAACACAACAACAACAAATCAATGGCATGTGTTTCTGTCAACCTGCCTTTCAATCTGCCAGTCTGCCAATTTATGAACTTGTGGGCAGATTTATCAGTCTCATTTAAAAAAAAAAAAAAAAAAAAAAAACTGTTCTCAGACTATTTAATAATTTTCCCACCAATGAAGATTTAGTTGCTGATGATGTTTTTTTTTTAAATTATTTTTTTATTTTTATTTTTATTTTTAGACAAGGTTTCTCTGTGTAGCTTTGGCTGTCCTGGAACTGACTCTGTAGAACAGGTTGTCCTCGAGCTCAGAGATCAGCCTGCCTCTGCCTGGGATTAGAGGCGTGTGCCACCACCGCTAGACCGGATGTGTCAAATCTAGTACCATTATTGTGAGAAAGCAATAATGATGAAAATTATATTATTTTCGGGAAGGAACCACATAACCTACCAAAGCTTGGAAAATCAAACAAGTTGTTCTGCTGTATGACTGAGGGCCAATGCTGACCAATCTGACTTCCTCTGATCTATACCAAATCTCCAGGGGCTCTCAAATTTGTAAGTTATTACAAATATTCTTTGCTAGGGGACATGTTGGCTCTTCATGGGCTCAGAGCTAGAGGGGAAGCTGACTAGAACAGAAGGAGCAGAGCCGACATGGGGTGGGGATGTAGCTCATGTGGTAGAGTGCTTGCTGCTTGCCTAGCAGGCTCGAAGCCCTGGGTTCAGTCCCCCGAGCTGCATAAACTGGGCAGGGTGGCCATGCTAGTCATCTCAGCGTTTGGGACATAGAAGCAGAAGAATCACAAGTTCAATGTCTGCCTACACAGTGAGTTTGAAGCCAGCCTAGGCTACATGAGAATGAGATGAGAAAGGGAGAGAGAAAGGGAGAGGGACAGAGAAGAATAAAAACAATAACAATAATAATTATTATATTTATCATAATTATTACATTATTTATATGGGATTATATAGATATAAATTGTATCAAAATAATATAAGTATATTACACACTTGTTTTAGATGATTATTATATAACTGTATAATAATAATATTAGTTATTATTATTATGGCTGTACTCCATGCTGCAGAATTGCTCAGCACTTCAGTCCTCCTCAGGGGAAAGCTATCTGATAGTTTGTATCCACTGGATATGTAGTCCACTCTGGATCAATGTACTGAAGTTATATTATTTCAACTTGGAAAAAGGTATTCTTATCCATGGTTCAGAGACTAGATCTTAGCCTAGGACTGACTGCTGCTTTCTGCTTCTGGAAACCTATGTATTATAGTAGAAGTATATGGTAAAACAAAACAAAACAAAACAAACAAAACAAAAACAAAAACAACCACCCAAGTCATGGGCTAGGAAGCAAAGAGGAAGATGCCAGAGTCCCATAATGCCTTTGTGGGTATGCCCCTATTGCCGAAGGACTTTGCCTCTTAAAAAGCCGCAGCAGCCCCAGTAGCAATACTCTGGTGCTCTAATTTCATTGGTGTTTCTGTGATAAAAACACTCTGACCAAATCCAACTTGGGTGGGAAAGCATTTATTTGGGCTTATAGTTTCAGGTCACTGTCCACCGTAGAAAGATGTCGAGACGGGGACTAGAAACGCTTACTATTTCACATAGCAAAACCCGTGATCAGGGAATTCACTCACAACCAAGGAAGCACAGCAGGAACTATGTAGGAGAGCTGCTTGGTGGTCCACTAGCTTCCTTGTACAGTCTAGGACAACCTACCTAGGGAATGGCGCTGCCTACAGTGGGCGGGACATTCTGTATTAACTGACAATCAAGGCTCCCCCTCACAGGCATACTCAACAGACCAGTCTTATCTGGGCAGTCCTCCAATTGAGACTCTTTTCTCAGGTAACACGAGGTTATATCAAGTTGACAGTTAAAGCTAGCTAAAATACCTGGAGATCAAACTTTTAAGGCATGGACCTTTGGGGGATCCAGCTCATATTCAGGCTACTGCATCCAGTAATGACATATATAAAAAGTTGATGATTCTCTATTCTCTCTATCCATGCATTTAAAAATCGTTTAATACATTCATTACCTGGGCCATTGAGACAGCTCAGTGAGTAAAAGTGCTTGTTGTACAAGTTCGAAGACCTGAGTTCAATTCCCACATTCCTATGGTAGAGGAATGAATCTGACTTTTGACTTCCACATGCACACCCTGGCACCTACATGTGTGTACACACACACATACACACACACACACACACACACACACACACACGTGCAGTAAAAAATAAAATTAAAAAG
Source organism: Psammomys obesus (assembly GCF_907164565.1). Lineage (NCBI taxonomy): Eukaryota > Metazoa > Chordata > Mammalia > Rodentia > Muridae > Psammomys > Psammomys obesus. The sequence goes on along the minus strand of NW_026592510.1, from coordinate 1,377,991 downwards.
GAATTCAATGGTATGTACTGTAGACCTTACATGGGGTTAGGCTCTGGGCATGCCAAGATGAATTTAAGCACATGAGGTGTGAGGATTATTCTAGAAGGTTTTACAGAGCTTTTCAAGTATTGTGTAGGCGTGACAGCCATCATTGGGGTGATAATGAGAGAAAGCCTTGTAAAAAGGAGGCGATTCAGGCTCTACTTAGTATGGTATTTAAAGACAGTCCTGGGAGAAATCTTCCTGAAAAGATGCTTCCCCCAAATCTTATCCCTAAGGTTTTAAAATTAAACAATTAGTATTTATTTATTTTACTTTTTGAGATAAGCTCTCATTCTGTCATCCAGGTCGGCTTCAAACTCATAACTCCTCCGCCTTGGCCTTCTGAGTGCTGGGATTACGGGTGTGTACCACAATGCCTGGCATTGACCCTAGAATTTATTTATTTTTCTTCTCTGCTGCTGCTGTCCTCTGTGACCAGCCTAGGCCACAGGGATTTTTCTCCTATCACAGCACAAGCACCTTTCCTTTCAGCCCGGAAACAAGCCCGGCTCGTCGGAGGCAGGTGGCCCAGGGTGTGGAGTCCTGTGCCTCCTGGAGTGAAACACTGCATCTGATTTGTGTGCCAGGGCCCAAGCCGAGCGGAGTGTGTGACTGACAACTTCTCCACTGTGACATTTGGTGAAGCTACGTGCAGGGCATACCTCATAAGAAAGCGGGCGGTATGGCTTCACATCACCCTAAGATGTTCTGAACTAGATCTCCCCTTCTTCCTCCCCCATGTTGACTGGACAAGGCCAGCACCTACCCAGAAAGCATTTTAAATTAGTGAGTCATTAGGCTGTGTTAAGAGGGCTAATCTTGTGTAAAGCTGCCCTCGACAACAAAACAGAAAGGCTTCCATGACTGCAACTCATTTCAAGAAAAAGAGCAAACATTTTAGCCAGGGCAGTGCCCTAATTCGGCAAATTTTCTTTATGTCTAAATGCAGGGGTATTGGCATTGAAGAGCAATTCAGAAGTCATAACCAAGAAGATCATTATGCAGGGCCCTTAAAGTCCCCTATAAATTTCTGCTGGTGACCTAAGGGCCACTGCTTGACCCCATAGCCAAATATTTGTATTAGGTGTTCCTGTGTTTAACACACTAATTAAAAAGATGGCATTCTTTGACTCCCTCTCAAATCATTTGCCTTCTAATCTCTTTCTGGAAAAGGCTGCTGGATAAATGGATCTAAGAGTGTGCTTTCTAAAGACAGACTTTACTGCATCGCAATAAATCCAGGGGCTGGGGACATTAATGCACCTGAAGGGCTCTTAATGTGTCCATGGCGGGGATCATCCTGCAGGCCCTGTTGCAGAGGACTTTACCTCGAGGGTTATAAATCCTTTGCTAAATGACTGTAATGGGAAAAGCTTCACCAAAGGAAACACGGACTTCAAACATAGTTAAATGCGTTGGCCAGAATGGAGGCTTCGGGACATGTGGGGAGGCCATGACACTTTGGGGAATAAACTCACAGCAGTCATCTCTGGTGAGGTCAACTGACTGGCTCTGAGACATAAACAGGGGAGAAGACATACCAGTGGGACCTTCCCCCCAGCCCCTAAAACAATGCATTTCTCTTTCTCCCTTCCGTTTATAATCCAGGGTGCAGCACGGATGGAAAGCTCCTATCCAAAACAAATCCTGACAGCTGGTGAGGAAGCCCAGTTCATGAAGGACTTGTGTAGCATGCACAAAACTGGGTGCTTGTGCCCTAGTACCATGTAAACTGGCCATGGTGGCATAGCCTGTCATCTAAGTACATGGAGCATATCAAGGGTCAGGAGTTCAAAGCCATCCTTGGCTGTGCAGTAGGACAGCCTGGACTAAGCAAGACCCTGTCTTAACCAACTGCAGTCTGAAGACTCCAGCATGGTAACACCAAGAAATGAAAATGAAAACAAATGCTTCCAGGGCTAAGCCCATTCCTACCAGGATCTTTGGTAGTGATGATAAGGGTCAGGGAAGTGAGTGGGCTCAGAATCTGCATTTTAATTTTTAAAATATTATCTATAATTTAAAAAGCATTTAGTATTATTTATTGAACTTTAAAAACATTATTATGTTTTAAAATAGTGACAGTAAGATTATTACCTGGTAACACAAATATGTTGTGAAAACAGATTTTCCAAAATAACAAAGAACCAGTGGTGTCGTGTATATGTTTTTGTGCAAGTCCCTTTAGCATCTGTGCTAACAGACTGCAGGGGCCCCTCTTATCAGCTCTGTGCTGAACCTGCTGTGATAGGTTGTTTTGGTTGAAGTCTGCCCCCAGACAAATATGAAGTTAGGAAAAAGAATGTTGCTCTAATGGCGTTATTTTAGGCCATTGTGATTTGTGGGAAGAGGTGTTTTATCAAAACCGAGTAAGTAGCAGCTTCAGGCAGGGTAATGGCATCCTGGAATTTGAAACCATATCATTGGAATTTGCATACTGCCCCAATAAAATGAAGCCACCTTCCCGGAACCTACATTTTTAAGACTGGCTACTTATTGCTGCTCTTACATAGAGCAGAGTTGCTTAAGCTTTTTTCCCACTGTCCAGTGGACTGGATGGGTAATTCTTCAGCATTGAGGCCACCGTGACCTTTGTGGGGGCAGGGGGCTCATCTCTATTCTCATTATTGTAGATCTTTTTACAGACTACCTTTTCAGTTTTCTTCCATACCTCAGCTCTGTTTCAAATATCTTTTCTCCTTGGCTTTCACAATTTGCCGCCATTCATGTCTAATCACAGCCCTCACATACTTGTCTCTGTTGCTTCTTATTCTTTCCCCTGACCTTAACTGTGGATATTCCAGGGCTTTGGACCTTGGACTTATTTCTTTATTTTTCTGCCTGGTTTTACCTGAAACATTGTCACAGTACCAACCTTCACCTTCATGCTGATAACCCCAGAATCCATATCTCTAGCCCTGACCTCTCCCCTAAGTTCCTGCCTCTTATCTCTGTCTGTCACCATTGGAGATTTCTGCCTGGGTTCCCACCATCACACACCCCGAGCTGCCTTCCCAGACTCCTGCCTCTGAAGAAGGTGTGTGTGCGTGTGTGTGCATGTGCGTGTACGTGTGTGTGTGTGTGTGTGTGTGTGTGTACACGTGCATACACACGTGAGCCTGGTTCTTCCCCTGAAAAGAGCAATGAGGGTGGTAGCTACCACACTGTAACTATGTACTCCGTGTCAGGCACTTCACAGCACTGTCTCAGTCCTCACAACAACCTTGTAGGAAGGGAACTACTTGTGTTTGTACCAGACAGGAAACTAAAGCAAGAAGAAATTCAACAGCTTGCCCTATATGACACAGCTACTAAGTGGACAGACCCTGACCACCTATCCTGAAGCTCGTGTGCTTCCCATTATATCCACAACTACCAAAATACTTTAATTCACAGTTAAATTGCCTGAAAGATGGGGGAGGGGCAGCAGTTATCTCTCCGAGTCTCTGGCGCTGTGATCTATCTTTATAGACAAGGTTTGCTAATTACTAGGTAGTGGATGAATGTAGGAGCCTCGGATTCAGGCAGACCTGAGCTCCCTCCTCCTGCCATTTTCAATGAAGTGAGAGAAGAATTGGCCATCTGGGTCTCCTGTGCAGAGTGAAGACACAGCACCGATTGTCAAGCATCAACCCTATGGGTGGAGAGATGGCCCAGCTGTTAAAGGCTCACAACCGAAAATAAGAGTCAGCCCCAGCAGTCAGATATGGCGCTGTATCCAGGTAACTGCAGCACTCAGAAAATAGAGGCGGGAGGATCAGGGGTTCCTTGGCTACATGGGGCCCACTTTCAAAAAGAAAAACAAAGGCAAAAACCCAGCCTAACTATTTGGAAGGAGGAAAGGACCATCGGGAACGGAGGGAGAGGATGTGGGGGCTGACTGTTAAAATACTCTGTATATGTGTATGAAATGGCATGATTCTGTAGAACTAATACATGCTAGTAAAAAAAAAAATTAAATCTACCCCAAATACCCATCCACTGATACATGGGATAGGAGGCATCCATATGATGGCACATTATTTGATAAGAGAATGAATTCTGCTACAGGATACAATATGGGTGAACCTCGATAAAATGCCCAACAAAAGAAGCTAGACACAATGAGCTGTCTTTTATTCCATTTCATATCAAGGTTTCAGAATAGGAATAATCAGCAAAATCAGAAGTGGGTCAGTGGTTAGTTGGAGGAGGGACGATTAACTAGGAGTGAGGGTGATGAGCAGAGTAGAAAGTCATATGGGCTATTGGCTACACAACTCCATATCTTCTAAAGCCCACTGAGACATACCACAACTTGGGTGAGGTACACAGTGTACAAGTTACATCCCCACAAAAGGCTTAAGAAGCACATTGCATCTCAAAGGTCCCACTCATCACTGGTGCTTGGCCGGTTCTTATGGATGAGTTCGCCTCTCTCGCCTGGTTTGCTCCAGTGATAACCGGACATTCGTTCCTTCTGAGGATGTCCTGGCTGAGATGCAGCCATCATCCTCTGCTTGCCATTGTTAAGCATTTAGTGGGCTTTACTGTCTTCTTTTGACGTGCTTGGGGACTTGGGGGCCTTCTGCCTGCTGCTCCTTACGGTTTGGCCTCTGTGCCTGGACTGCCCAGAGTATGCCTCTCTTCAAGGGGGGTGGTCAAATCACCTTTCCTCTCCTCCTACCCCACAGACACTTGGAAGGTGGTAAGCCCGATGAGAGCACCACTGGGCATTATGGGTGAAGCAGGAGGCTGAACCAGACTCAGCCCGTGGCCTGGGGCTCTTTGTGGTTGGGGGACATAGCACAGAGATAGAAACCCAAAAAGGAGGCACGAGGCGAGTCAGCTAAGTGTTCTGGTGTGCAGCTCTCACTTGGGTGCTGAAAGAACTGGGAGATCATTGGTTGTGGGGGCGGGGTCTTCCAAAAACAATTGGCCTTTGAGGGTGTGAGGATTTTCTGTTGATGAGTGAATGAGATGTGTAAGCAAAGGCTAGAAATGGGCCCTCCTTCTATCTGCTCCGAGCCCATTAAGCATGGTAGCGCACGTCTCTAATCCCAGCACTTGCAGGTAGGTCTCTGTGAGTTCAAGGCTGGCCTGGACTCACAGTTCCAAGACAACCAGGGCTACATAGTGAGACCCTTCCTAAAAACAAAAATCACAGGGTTAAGTCCAGCCCTGCAGGAGGCTTACAGCTGTGGAGGTTGGACACGGAAATTCCTAGGAATCCATGGATATAATAAAACTTGGGTGAAGGTGTTTGCAAATGACCACAGAGGGGTAAGGTGTGGACTTGGAGGAGAATTTCCTGTCAGGAGGTGAGGCAGCAGACAGCAGGAAGTTTCAGAGGCCAGCCTTGGTGCATGCCAAGGCGGGTGTTTCTGGGCCCAGAACATTAGAGCTGAGAGGAGTGAGGTGAGCAGAGGCTTCAGGGCCACAGTTTTGTGTTTTGTATTGAGCAACACGTGCTTTAAACGGAAGCAATCAACGCTGAGTGCGGGCATCCTTTCCACTTCTCACAGGTGAAACTGCCTAATTTCAGATCTATTTTGCTGCCTTCTCTTGAACACGAGGCCTCTCTTCCTGTACTTTCTGCCACAAAGCTCCTTCTTGATTTGATTGAACTGTGAGGCTGTATAAGTGATGTTTGCCATGTTTCCTTGAGTCCTTGCCATGAAAGTTCAGAAGGAAGGAATACTTTCTCCCATCTGTCACTCAGAGAAGAAGCCCCTAGCAGAGACCACCAAAGTCACAATGCAACATGACACTGACCCCATGGATCAAACACACCGATTGAATTTCTCTTTTGATTATAGCATTTTAAAACATAGACCTATAAGTTGGAATGTAGTCCTTGCCAAGCATACAGGAGGATCTTGATTTGATCTTCAGCACCAGAAGACAAAACAAACAAATAAAAAAGTCAGATCTGAGTCCCCTAGCAACTCCCAGCAGCGCTTCCAATGTAGATACACATCCACAGAATTTGTCTGTGTCCTGACATGTTTTAATATGTCTTCCTGGGAAAGCATAAGCCCCTTTGCAGGTCACTGAAAGAGCAGTAGAAATGTACATGGCATATTCAAGTGGACTTGCATATTTTTAACTGAGTGCTATTCAGGTAATTACGTCTACAACTTACAGGTGCAAAACAGATCGTAGCTCCCAGACAAAAGGGCAAGCTCACTGACTGAATTCATTCGCATTTATCATCCTTTTCTGTACTGTATTAGTATCTTTAACTGGCCAGTCAATCATAAAAAAAAAAAAAAAAATTCAACTCTCAGTCAATCTTATCAGTACCACACAAATAATGGGAACTCTGTTTACAAGCTGTCGATTGTGTTCGGGCTTTGATAAAGACTACAGACAGTCAATAAACTCGGAGACATTTACATGGCCAGTAGGAGCCTAACTAAACTATCTAATCTTCGAAAAGACAGTCAACACAATGAACTCCAAACTTAATCCCTTCAAATACTAGAGAGACAGTTTAGTGCTTAAACTCAAACCACCCTGCACCAAAAAGAACCATTAAAGCTTTTCCCTTCAGCTCTCAGAAAAGAAACCTGATTGCAGTTTATTCTCGGAAGGAAGGCCTTTATCATCATCCATGTTCAATGATTTCTAGGACCCAGGCCTGGGAAGGGTGGTGGCTATTTAAGTATTGCACAACTGACCTCTACAGTATTTGACGCTTCAAAACTCGATCGGAATATCTCCCTTTGATTTCACAAAAGCCAAACACATTACTTTCTGGTTTTATTTCTCCTAATCAAGCAAGCAAAATTCCATTTGTTCAGAATGCCTTGGAGATTCTTAAAAAGAGTCTGGACAAAGAGACTATGAATTAACCCAGTGGTCCATGTTATCCAACAAAGAAAAAAAGTTTTAAAATTCTGAGATCCTGGCCAGATATTTTGACAAAGACAGGTTGCAAAAACCTGGGTACAGAGACATCAGTCAAAATAATAAAAGCAGACCTGAATTTTCTGTGGAGAGATAGAGAGCGAGAGAGAAAGCATGACTTGTATAAATGCTCTTTCGGTCCTCCAGAGCTTTGGGGATGTCCATTACACAATGCTGTTGGCTGGAGAAACTGGGCCTGGCATCCCTCTCAATGCTTAAGCTGAGATGCTTGACTTGAAGCCACTTTGTTCCTCTGGGTTCTTCCTCCTTGGTTAAAAAGCCTGACTAAGGAGGTCTGGATTATTGCTCCATTTCCCCCATCCAGGGCAGAGAGGCCATCAGGAAGGGTAGGCCTTGTTACCCACTGCACTTCCAAGAGCAGAGCCACACAGTGGGCGGCAGAGCACTAATGCTCCATTCTCCACAGGTAATGAGGATATTCTGGCAGGCCTGGCACTTTGCCATGCCAGGAAGCCTGCTGGAATCTTGGCTTTGTGGATTAGGAAATGATAGGGAGTTTACCAATGTCCTGAGTCCAGAAACACTGTACCTTCAGGCCAGCAGTGGGAAGTCTTGAATGAAGGCCGGCGTGCTCAGTTTTGAAAAAAGTTTGAACTCACACTGACAGGCTATGGGTAAGGGGTAGATTTGTATGGGGAGGAATTGCTCAGGGGACACATAGGTATTTTAGACACTAACAAGCTTTCACCTTCAGAGCCCCACATCCATTGACTCAGCTCCATCCCCGCCACTCACTGTTACTCCCTACCTAGCTAATGCCGCTCCCTCGGCTCATGACCCTGCTCGCTTTGTTGAACTGTACCTAGTGTGGACTCTCTCCACCCCATTCCCACAGCTGAGCACAGCTACAGCATGGTACACAGCCAAGCTGGCCTGGCTATGTCCAAGTTTTTTCCCTTTTGTTCTTTCTCTCTCTGTGTCTCTGCTTGTCTCTGTCTCTTCTTTCCTTCGCTGACAGACTCTCCCATACATGGGTCAGCTTCAAACTCTATGTTCCCCCTGCTTCCGTCTCCCAAATGTGGGGCTTATAGGCATGCACTGCCATGTCTGGCCTCATTCTTGTTCACTTATCTCTCTGGGCCCTTCTGGCTGCCCAGCACTTGCAATGTGTATTTCTCTAGGCCTTTTATTTGTTGTTCTGCTGGGAGGAGATTATTTTATATCTTTCTTTTCTTCTCAAAACTTCACCCTCTTCCCAACTTGTCGTCACAACGACCTTCCTGTCTACTGAGAAAATAAAGCCAGCAGAAAAAAAATTTCTATAAGCTGCCACAACCCTGTAGATCTGCTGACCCTGCCCCTCCTAGCCAATCAAGCATGATGCCACAGCTCCTTACCACTCTCCGGCACTACTGTTGGCTTGAATACGTATGGCCCCTAGATTCATGTGTTTGAGTGCTTAGCCATAGGGAGTGGCACTATCTGGAGGTGTGGCCTTGTTGGAGGAAGCGTGTCACTATGGGGGTGGAGGCCCTGAGGTTTTATATGCTCAAGCCATGCCCAGTGTGGAAGACAGTCTCCTTTTGCTGCCTGCAGACCAAGATGTAGACCTCTCAGCTCCTTCTCCAGAACCATGTCTGCCTGCACACTGCCATGCTTCCTGCCACAACGATACCAAAGACAGAATAGTTATAGGTGTGAAAAGTTAGTTGCAAGATATTTGTTCTGTGAAATTCAGGCCAGGACATGTGGACATGGCTCACTTAGCTAAGATGACTTCTGATTGGTGGAAAGAACATGTTCTTCAAGTGCTGCCACTAATAATAGTTTAAATAAAATGTATGTTTTATTAATTATTTGAGAGTTCATACAATATAAGTTGGTCATATTCACCCCAGCTTTTTAACTCCTCCCAAACACCTTCATCTCTATACCCCAAACTTCATGTCCTTGTGTATATATTCATTTAATAATCCATCAACTCAAACATGTGCTGCTCATATATCCTTCTAGGTGTGGGGCTACCCATCAGAGTATCTGTCACGTTTGTTTTTGGAAAGTCATTTAAACCCAGGGTTTATTGATAGAATGGGAAGACCATGGAAAGTGGGCATCAGGGTTGTTGAGGTGAGAGGATGAGGAATGAGCAACAGGCTTAGTTCACATTTTGCAAACACTTTAGCATCTTGAAATGTGCTCACTTGCTGCAAAGGTTACTGTCAAAATACCACACTTCCTCCAAGAGCCTCTGGATTCTTGTACTTCAATTGTTTTAGGATGTGACCAACTTTTGTGGAGTTGAGCTCGTTGGCTTCATTATTCCCTGCAACATTTCCTCTGCACTCGTTGATTTCCATGGCTACATGATGATTGCTTCCTGAGAAACAAAGGAACACATGTGTTTAGAAGTAAAAAGGAAGCATACAGATCACCTATTGAACCGCAGCCCTGTAGAACCCTGTATAAATGGAAACTTTCCTTTCTGTCCTCGTGTGTTCAAAATGAAAGAATTCACATCAGTCATTCTCTTAAGTTTTGTTCTCCAAATTTTTGTCCTTGTAAGGGGCCAGACCGTGTCAGGGACTGTAAACCAAATTTACTTCCAGAAGTTTTGTAGGATAGGCCATTTGCAACATCAACATTTCTGAGTACTGGGGCCAACCCAGAGAAAGTGATGGAAGATAATGGGAAATTTGAAGGGAAGTATGGTGAGGCATGTCTGTAATCCCGGCATGCATACCTCTGAAGCAAAAAGATCAAATTCAAAACCAGCCTGAGCTATTGTGAGATCTATCAAAAAAAAAAAAAAAAAATCAACCAAGCAAGTACCCAGTTACCTACCCACCCACCCAACCAAACAACTGATCCAAAAGACAAAAGAATGGGCGCAGGAAGAAATAACACACCACTTAAATGGATTCTATTTTACTTAATTGATTAATTAATGATATCAACAAACATTTTCAAAGACTTCCATGTATGAGGTCCTTGATTTTAGAACAAAGGTGAAATAACCTAGAGGTGAAAAAATTTAGTCAGATATGGTGGCACACATCTTTAATCTCAGCATTGGGGAGGCAGAGGCAGGCAGATTTCTGTGGGTTCTGGTCTACAGAGTGAGTTTCAGGACAGCCAGAGCTACACAGAAACCCTGTAAACACACACACACACACACACACACACACACACACACACACACACACACTATAAATAAAATAATCTACATATACACATAAATAGATATACAATTTTTGGTTTACTATTCCAGATATAGTATTAGAGTCTTGTCCAAATCTTCCCTATACAGTTGAGACCTAGAGTGGCTTTGAGGTGGGGGCAGGGCTGTGTGTGTTGAGACTTGAAAACACGGAAATTTTTGATTAAGTAGACATCCAAAAGCCCATTTTTAATAACAGGAATAGCATCTACCAGTGCCCAAGGACGCTCAGGTCAGAGCTGGAAACCAGAGCTTGGCAGACACAAGCGTGGAGAGAACCCCCGAGTGGGTGATATTATTAGTAAGTGGGTATTCCATGCAAGGAGAGGGCTTTAAAAAGAGAGGTAAAGTTAATGAGTTCAACTTTAGACCTCTCTGATGGGATGGGATATTAAAATAGAAATATTATGTGTTTTTTTTTCTTAGCCATGAAGTTTGGAATTTAAATGAGTAGTGCAATTGAGAAATCTAGATTTAGGAACTTGCAGACAGGGATAAGAATACACAGGAATCTAAAATGAGGAGAAAAGAAAATATAAGAAATGGTGTTTAAATTCTTGGGAAAACAACTACATTTATAAAACAAACAAACAAACAAACAAACAAGAAGTCACATGAGAAGGAAGACTAAAGAGAAGCCAGGCAGCTATGACAAAAGCCACATAAAAACAGCAGCCTTCTTTCGCCAGGCATAATTCTTAAGTGGTTGTTGAGAGAATGTCAAAACAGAACAGGAAACACTAAAGAAACTGTTAACCAGTTCCTTTTTTCTACTCATTTTCCCCCCTAGAGTATGTGGCTATCTTTCTAATGTTGTTCCTGTCCTTTGTTCCCAAGAATAAATTCCAGAAGTCAAGCAGAGCTAACGGGTGCTTACCTCTGGACTGCACAACAAAAGCTCTTAAGAGTCAGTTGAAAAGGGATTGCCCGGGGCTCACGGCCTCCCGACAGTGCTGGTGTCAGCTTCGGTCAGAGAAGAGTCTTGTGCTTGCAGTAGTCCCAGAGTCCAGAGAAGAAATGGCTGTTGAATGTCCAGCCATAAAGGAGACATCTGTATTGTCTCTTCCAAGGCCCAGGGGACACTATGGAACACGGGGTGAAGAGAATGCAACAACCAGAGGAAATGTGGGGGTGGAAAGAGTGGTGGAACTCTGGGTATGACATGGGTCTTGCCCTCTTGAACTCACAGCGGCTGAATTCCCTTGGCACAAGATCTCCACAAGATTGGACCCGTCAACATCCTGGCATGGAGGAAGGAGAAATATATATATGTGTGAGGATGACATAAAGAAACCCATTATTGTGCATGATCACTGCGTGGTAATAAAAGCAGCTTAAAGAAGGATGCTTTCAGGTTGTTACCATCTGATGAGCCAGAGAAGCAGGGTCCTCTTCAGCAGCTATGGGCAAGGGTATCAGGCAGATCTGTGCTCAGATTCTGCTTCCGGGGTTTAGAGATGGCCCCTTCAGCTAGCATGGGTGTGTGCAGTCCTGATGTTGACTGCAGCCAGGCCTCACCCCTCTCAGTCAAGCTGAACCAAAGGAGGACTGGGCTTCTCAAGAGCTTGGAGCATAATGGAGTTTTCAATTATGTTTTATTTTTTAATAAATCACACACACACACACACACACACACACACACACACACACACTTTACAAACTAGAGAACAGCACACAGGGAATAATGTTATAAGCACCTGAATTTTGTAGTCTTCTAATGCTTTCACGGGCAACTGGTCTTTAAAAAAAAACAACTCTGACCATGAAGCTTTAAAAGAAACATCTATGGCTACCCACTTGAGAAAAGACAAAGGAATAAATTCTACTCACCAGAACAAAAACAAAATGTCCCTTTGGAGCTGGGAGATGGATCAGTCAGGAAAATGCTTGCCATGCAGAGGTGAGGACCCAAGTTTGGACTACCTGCACGCACATGAAAGCTAGGCTGAGGGATGTGCATCCAAAACCACAACACTGTGAGTGTGTGTGTGTGTGTGTGTGTGTGTGTGTGTGTGTGTGTAGGTCAGACTGGCCTCAGACTGTCAGCTCTCCACCCTAGCCTCCTGTTGCTGACAGGGGTGTGCCACATTGTTTGGCTGAGAAGTCTCCTCTGAGGCTGGCCCAGGCTGGGCCCCAGCTTCGCCTCTGAACCCTTCGTTCAGTGCCTAGGAGGAAACCCCGCATTGTGCCTGCTTTCTCGGTGGGTGTCTCCCGGGCAGGGTATGGAAGCTGAAGCTGCATTTGTGCTAAACCAGGCAAGTATTTACACTGAGAGAGCGTAAGCACACAGGGATCAGATGCGCATTCTACTTCTCAGCCTCCCGGACAGGGGAACTTCATGCCCTTGTCACGACCCCTCAGTGCCTGTGGATGAGGCCAAAAGGGGAGCATACAGGAACTCACAGACCCTGTAGGGCCTCACTTCTCCTTCTGGGGAGTTTTCTGAGGGGCCCTTGTGTAGATGGTCTGTACCCTAGTAGGCCGCACCAACTTTCGCTTACATCAGGGATAACTGAGAAACAGCTAACGTGATCTGAGAGCCTGGCATGGTGGCACAGGCTTGTGGTCTCCGCACTTGGGAGATGGAGGCAGGGGGATCGGGCGTCCAACATCAGCCCCCGCTATTAGCAGGTTTGAAGCCATCTTGGGTTATTAGAAACTCTGTCACAAAACAAAAAGTGAAGCAAAATAAAATATAAAGCCAAAACTAAATCTCCACAAGTAAAAAACAATGGGTGCCAAGCAGAAGGGGCTAGAGACCAAGGACCGGAAACATCGCTGCTATGTTGAAGAAAACAAATTCAAAACGATAGTTTATAGCCACTCTAAAGAATGTGAAAGCATACACAACATCTGTCTGTCTCTCTGCCTACCTAAAGATAGATAGAGACACACATATATTTAAAGTTCAGGGTGGGGTTGTATTTGCAAGGCCACTGGAAAAAAAAATCTGAAAAAATATTTCCTGATGTTATACTCTCTGAATGAGGATATTTTACAATCAACCAGCTCCTATTTAATTATATTCAATATCACTTACGGAAGAAAAGAATTCCAAACACATAAAAATAAACCTGATTAGGCTTTGTCTTTTGGTTAATGTTTTTTTTTCCACCCAACAGGAAAGCATTTATTAACAAAAGTTTTGAGAACAATAAGGCAACTGGAGGTTATTAATATGAAAATAGTGTTGATTGTTTCTCCTGTAGAAATCTCCCTGGGCCGCCCATTTCCTGAAAAATGACTCAGCAAAACTGCCAAGAAGAGTTGTTGGTGTTCAATACAATTGTTAGGTCAGGGCTTATTTCTTATCTATAAAAGTCTCCTTTTGATTGATGACTTGTGCTTCTTTTCAATAAGGGGCTTTGGATGGAAACAGTTTCTAAATGTAAACAAATGGCTTTGGTATTAAAAGCAAAACATTTCCGTTTGTTTAGTACGATTTCCTGACTCAATGCCTGAAACTCTATTTTTGACAGAATTGTTTGGTTTCAAAAGATGGGAAAGAGAATGCTTGTTTAGAGGAAAGTATACAAAGGAGGGGGTACCTTGGCCCTGGGCACATGGCCCAAAGAAGCAGGTGTCCTGAACTGTGGCCTCCATGCAGAAGTCCCTCTGATCTTGCGGGAGGAAGGGAGTCTTTGGCGCTTTGTGTTATTATAGGTCTTGTAGCACGTCCTTAAATTCCCAGCTCTGCTGAGCAGACCTAACCTAGGGAAATGGTGCAGAGAACCATTGATTGCTTGCAATACTAGAGAGGTCTTAAGTGATTTCTAGTGATATCTTACCATTGCAAATGTAAACAATAAAATGAGTGGGCCATGGCGAGGCACATCTGTAATCCCAGCTTCGGGAGCTGAGGCAGGAGGATTCTCCAAAATTCCAGGCTAGTCGTGGCTACACAGCAAGTTCTGCCACTCTTGAGATCCGTGACACTTGTTCTCACGGCTCAGCCAACTAGAACACTTGCTGCTCTTGCAGAGGACCCTGGTCTGATTCTCAGCACCGCATGGTGGTTTATATCTGTACCCTCAGGCAGAACACTCATAAAACAAACAGATACATGAGCAAGATGAAACTTTATCACGAACACGAACACGAGCTGTTTTTGAGAAGATGCTGAGGCGACCCCGGGCTAAGGAACTATTCATTGGCAGTTGAGGGCTGCTGGGAGAGTGGGAAGCGCTTTCCTTCAGGGTTTCTCAACCTCTGGGTCGCGACCCCTTCGCGGTCTTCTAAGCCTGTTGGAAAGCACCGATGTTTACATTACTTTTCCCAACAGTAGAAGAATTAGTAATGAGGTAGCAACAAAAATAATCTTATGAGAGTATACTGTGGGACACACTCTGGCACACTACAGCTTCCACAGCGAGGTTTTTTTCTTTTGGGGGAGGTTGCAAGGACGGACAGCAGATACTAAGGGACCAGAGATGAGTGGGTTTGGGTTACATGATGTGAAATTCACAAAGAATCAATAAAAAGTTAAAAAATAAACCTGTGGTTGAGGGTCACCACAACATGAAGAACTGCATTAAAGGGTCGCAGCATTAGAAAGGTATCACTGCATCATGTTCATGTTTGAAATTCACGAACAAAAATTGTAGAAGCTTTTTAAGTGCTGCCAGAGGACCACTAGGTGGTGCTGTAACCAAGCTCTGTGACCGCAGACCTAGCTGCTGTCTGCACTAGCTCAAAAGTGGAGGAGAAGCAGGGCGTGGTGGCTCACACCTGGAATGCCAGCGCTTTGGTGGGCAGACCAGCCTGGTCTACCAAGGGAATCCAAGACAGCCAAGACTATGTAGAGTCTCGAACACTGTCCCCCCTAAAAAAATTGGAGGCAGGCTTGAAATTTTTCAAAAATAAACTGAAACTGTATAAAGCTCTAATATTTATCTGGTGAGGCTTTTTCTACAATTACTTTCACTGAGAATTCAGACTGACAGAAGGATATTGTAGAAAAGATTTGAGCTGTCTTTGTCTATAAGAAAGTTTTAGGTTCCCTGGAGCTGGGGTTCAGGTGGTTATGAACCATCTGCCATGGGTTCAGGGAACCAAACTCTAGTCCTGGTCCTCGGCATGAGCAGTAAGTGCTTTTCTTTGTGTGTGTGTGTGTGTGTGTGTGTGTGTGTGTGTGTGTGTGTGTTGTCCTGGCTGTCCTGGAACTCTGCAGACCAGGCTGACCTCAAACTCAGAGCTCCACCTGCCTCTGCCTCCCAAGTGCTGGGTTTAAAGGCGTGTGCCACCACTGCCGGCTACTGTAAGTCCTCATAACCACCGAGCCGTCTCTCCAGCCTTGAGTCATCTTTTAAAAGAACTCAGATTTGCAAGGGAATAGACAAAGAGAATAATCATAATAAATGTGGGCATTTCAAGATTTTCTTGTCAGATTAGAAAAAAATATATCAGTTTAATTGAGGAGCATATACAATTCATGTTTGTCTTGAGTTATTGCTGTTTGATCATTCCTGCAGGATCTTCCAGCCAACAATCGTTCAACGTATGCCTGCTGTAACCAATATCATTCTGAGTTCTCAGAACCTGCAGAAGTATTGAAACAGCGACTAAGGGAGATGGCAACCAAGCTCTTGTTAAAGAGGCTTCAGCGGTCTTAGAAGATGAATAAGGAGCTGGAGAGATGATGGCTCAGTGGCTAGCTATTCTAGAGGATCCAAATTGTTCCCAGTCCCCATATCTGGTGGCTCAGAACGTCTGGCATCTGTACTTCCAGGGTTTACAATGGATGCCCTCTTCTGGCCTCCTCAGGCACTCCAATAGGCCCTGCACACGGACTCATAAATAAAACAAACCCTTTTTAAAAAAAAAAAAAAAAAAGGCCAGCAACAGCAGCTGGCCTTGAGGCTAATTGCATGTCTAACCTTCTTCTGGATACATTTCTAATTAAATGTTTAATTAGCAGTGTAGACATTCTTAATTTAGATCTATTTATTACTGAGCGTTTCACTGGTTTTCAGCTGCCAGTGTGTTATTCACTTCTTAAAAACAAAACAAAAACAGGAATCAAAATTTACTTTATTTACTTTTTTGTTGTTGTTGTTCTCACATGATTCTCTTAGGCTCCTTTATGTTTGAAAAATCAAAACCTTTGTTTGGGGGAAATTCTTGGTTATTCTGCCACGTCGGACTATGTATTAACTTGTAGATTTGGTAATTTTGTATCTGTGTAGTCTCTTGCTGCTGTTTCCAGAAGGATTTCCTATCTAGGTGAAAAGTAAAGGTGGGTTGGAAGGGGGAGTTTTTCGTCTTTGTTGTAACTTTGTTTTGAAATCAGAAGTCTGTCCTGTGGCATGCAAGAGAAGGCAAATTATTTTTAAAAGGAAAGGAAAAGCTGTTCGGGAAAGAAGGTGTAGACAAAGGAAGCTGCATGTGCAAAGGCTCAGAGACACCAAACCATACCCTAGCCCGAGGAACAGGTGGGCTGAACCAGCGAGGATGGGGGCATAGTCACAGAAATGCAATGCCTTCTGTGATTTTATGAACAGAAAAATCTGAGGAAATAAGTCAAAAATTCAGACTAGAACTTTACAAAATTCTTATTACTAGACATTTCATTTATTTTAACTGATATGTAAAATTAAATGCATTTTGGGGGTGCTATGTAATATTTTTGAAGTATTTTAGTCTTTAAAGAACTGTAGGCGTATAACTAATAGAGAAAACATATCCATTGAACCTTCACAAAATTCTGGAAGTGAAATACTGTAAGCAGAATTATCTGAAGATGATAGAAAAATATATAATGGCTCTGAGGAAACACGTATTTTTATGCCATAGAACAGACTTCCAAATAACAAGCCAAATAATGAACCTCCTAAAAGTAATAATGCTGTGTGGGCTTTTAAAAGCCCAGCTAATATCTTGAAAGATCTCCTGATGTTGAAATCATATCAGTATAATGCAGCTTTTAACTATTTTATGTTAGATAGCCTTTGTAAGACAAACTGTGATATCACAATTAAATATTTATTAGTTACCCATTACTTACAAAGCACTGTGCTTCTTCGTCAAGTTTATTTATTGAACAAATATTTATTGAGCACCTGACTTGTGCTAGTCACTCTGCTGATTGCTGAAACAGCAGAACAACGGGGGTCCGGCGAGCGTCCTCTCTGTTATCTGCACATTCGCTTCCCAGGACATGTCCTTTTCACCTTAAGGCTCCCTGTGCCCGCCAGCTTCTTTGGATGTGACTAGTCTGTGAACCCGTGTAGTAGCGGAAAGAAGCTACTCAGTAACTCGTAGCCCCAACGGCCCATTCTCTATGCACACACACTTTCTCACTCGCTTGCACACTCCAGGCACTAAAAATCAAACCCCTAATGTAACCAGTTCTGAGTGTACTGTTCAGAGGGCCGAGGGCCATCGAAGTTTTGCAATAGACCTCCAGACGTTTTTCCCTCAGGAAAAATGGAGCTTGTACCTCCACAAGACACCTTCCTGTACCGCCCTTTCCCCTCCTGCCTTCCGCTTCCATGCATTTACCTTTGGGTGCTTCATCTCAGTGGGAGGAAGGTACAGGGCTTGCCTTTTGTGACTTTAGAGTAACACCCTGAAGTGTTTAGGAGGATTTCTGACCTTTCCAAGGCTGAGTAATATTCCGCTGCACGCTCCTAGCGCATTTTACCTAGGATGCGTTCATTCACCAATGGGTGCTTGACCTGCTCTTTCTGCCATATTTATTTCGATTTTTTTTTTTACTCCTCATGTCTCATCTTCAGTGGACATCATCTGTGTATGTATTTTTCTCTTCTCATCTGTATGTCTCTTCATTTACCAATCCAACAAATATTTGCAGAGGGTCCTCTCTTTGCCTGTAGGTACTACAGGCAACCTCATCAATGAACAAAGAAGAACCAAAACTCCGTCTTCACGGCTCTAACATTCCAAGAGGGAAGACCATGAGATCATTGGGTAAAGTCACCATGTCCAAAGCTGGAGAACCTCCAGTGATGAAAAGAAAGCAGAGGGAGTCGGGGAGAGGAGAGTCCCATCGACGGTACCGTTGTATCCAGGAAAGATGAGCTTGGAAGGAGTGAGTCAACTGAACATCAGACAGAAGTTTTGAGAAGGGGAGCAGAAGCTAAAGTCAGGAAGTGGAGCAAGCCGGACCCTCATGGGAACTAGAAGGCTAGGCACCGAGGCCAAGGAATAGATCAGCAGAGAGCAGCACACACCAAGGTTGGGGTGGCAGGAGGGACAAGGGAGAATAGGGAGTGAAAGTAGGGGTGGAGGCAGAAAATGAGTTGGGCCAGGCAAGCAGCAGGGAGGTCTGTGATCATTCTGAAAAGTGACATGAGCATTTCATTCAAGGTAAGAAGATCAATCCTCACTCGGAAAGACAAACGGGATGGACATTGGAAGGAGAAAACAGGAAATAGAACAGGAGCCTACCACAGAGGGCCTCTGAAAGACTCTACCCAGCAGGGTATCAAAGCAGATGCTGAGATTCATAACCAAACTTTGGGCAGAGTGCAGGGAATCTTATGAAAGAAGAGAGAGATAGCAAGACCTGGAGAGGACAGGAGCTCCACAAGGAGAACAACAGAAGCAAAAAATCTGGGCACAGGGGTCTTTTTTGAGACTGATGCTCCAACCAAGGACCATGCATGGAGATAACCTAGAACCCCTGCACAGATGTAGCCCATGGCAGCTCAGTATCTAAGTGGATTCCCTAATAAGGGGAACAGGGACTGTCTCTGACATGAACTCATGGGTTGGCTCTTTGATCACCTCCGCCTGATTGGGGAGCAGCATTACCAGGCCACAGAGGAAGACCTGATGAGACCTGATAGGCTAGGGTCAGACGGAAGGGGAGGACCTCCCCTATCAGTGGACTTGGAGAGGGGCATGGGAGGAGATGAGGGAGGGAGAGTGGAATTGGGAGGGAATGAGGGAATAAGCCACAGCTGGGCTTCAAAGTGAATAAACTGTAATTAATGTAAAAAAAATAAAAATTAAAATAAATAAAATAAAATAAATTAATTAAATAAAAATAAAAATAAAAATAAAAATAAAAAAATACCACTTGACATAATATTTGAACAAGTACTGGTCTCCTTCAGTGTATTTGTGTGTCACCCCTCTCTCAAAGGGTGGTGCTACGAGAAGAATGCCATGCCAAGTTTTGTTAACCCTCAAACTGAACACAATGGGGCGGTTGCCTTCCTTGCTCTGACCTCTGCGCTGCTTGCTGTTGTTGTTGTTATTATTATTATTATTATTATTATTATTATTATTATTATTATTACTATTACTATTGAGGGGAGGCTGTGTGTACCCCAGGCTGTCCCCACACTCCTTATGCAGCTCAAGAATGAGCTTGACCTTCTGACCCTCCTGCCTCCACACTCCTGAGGGCTGGGATTATTCATGTGTGTCAGCTTGGTTTATGTAGTGCCGAGAATCAAACTCAGGACAAGCACAGGCTAGACCCATCTACCAAGGGAGCTACACTCACAGTCTGACTATTATGTTGTTAGACAGGGTTGTTAGCCCAGGTTGGTCTGCAACTCATGTCAATCCTCCTGCCTCTGTTTCTCCAGGGCCAGGATTACAGGCATGAGCCCCATGGTGTGTGTGTGTGTGTGTGTGTGTGTGTGTGTGTGTGTGTGTGTGTCTGTTCTAGGCTGGAAATGTCTACAGTAGAGAAGTAGAGGTGGGTCGTACAAGTTTGTTCCATGAAGCTTCCGCCCACCAGCTTTGCTCTGTGTCTCTGTTCCTGCCGTTCCCTCCTATCCTTGGTGAGATGTCTACTTGTCTGTTTTTGCTGCTCTGAGATGTTATTCTTCCTCCTGTCTGCTTCCAAGGATGGCTCGGTGCCCCTCCTCTGAGAAGCAGCCAGGAAAGTCTCTTTCATAGCACTGATTATGTTGTATCAGACAACGAGGTTTCCAGAATGAATCAAAAGTTCTCGGGGCGGAAGAGTCTATTAATATATAACTGTCCCTGAATAGGTATTTGATAATGGAAATAATGAATGTTCTCAGGTTTTAGTTAAACTGAAGGGACTTTATATTTCTCCCTTCTAAATATTTTTGTGTTACAGTTTTCTTTCTTTACTAGTTGTTATCCATGTCTCTCAGGTGAATTAAAATAGTGATTAAAATTATTTCTGAAGCCATTTCTGCCACTGACAGACTCAGTTGCCCAGGGCAGGTTACTCTCTTTCTCTTTGTCCATTATTTTAAGTGCCCAAAAATGAAGTTAGTGATATCTGCTTCCTGGGCCTAGAGAGATGGCTGAGCGTTTAAGAGCACTTGTTGCTTTTGCAGAGGACCAAGGTTTGGCTCCCATCACTCACATGGTGGTTCACAACCATCTCTAACTCCAGTTCCAGGGGATCCAGTGCACCCTTTTGACCTCCATGGCATCAGATAAAGGCATCAGACATGCAGTTCCATACATGCAGAAAAAACACTCGTACACACAAAATAAATAAATCTATTTTTTTTTTAAACAAAGAATGATCTCACTATTAGGGAAACAAAACAAGCAGCTGCTGCCATGTGGCACAAACGGGGCGGAGGACATCCAGAGGCCAGGTGCCACTAACAGGAGAGAGTAAGAAGTGGGAAGATGGGAGAGAAAAAGAAGCAGAATGATGTGAGCACAATGACGAAGGAACTGGAGACTCAAAGGTGGAGAGGGACAGCCTGCCACCATGAGGCCACATGAAGCCCCAGCCCTGTGCTGTCCCCAAGGGCCTTGTCTGAGTCAGCAGCTCTCCAGCAGGGGGGTGGGGGTGGGGTGGGGGGTGTCTGTGTCCATGTCTGTGGCCCAAGTTACCAACAAGGGCCATGTGGATGGCCCTGGTCTGGGTTGCCACCTGGGCCCATGTTGATGTCCAAGGCCTTCACAGAACCGGTCCTATCCCTTGCCAGCTGTGGCACTCTGGAGTCAGTGCCCACACCTCATCTGGGCAGCACCTTAGAGCTGGCACTGGTGACATGGACATAGGAGAGCTGGCCTCGAGGGTGTGAGTGCTGGAGAGCTGGCCAACTCAGCTGCCACCCAGGCCCAGATCCAGGGCTTTGATGTTTGTGCCTTGCCTAGCCTCGGTGGAAGCGGAGGCGCTCAGCCCTGATGTGACCCGATGTGTTGGGTGGGTTGCTGCTGTTGGGGCTCCCCTCTTCTGAGGAGTAGGGTAGTGGGTATGGGGGGGAGAGAGGGAAGGTAGACCACCCCAACATCTGCCTCATCTATGAACGGCGGGACCGTGTGAAGGGGCTGGTCCTGCGGGACCAAAGCTGCAAGATACCCACGACACAGGGCGACAAAGGGGTATCTGAGAGGAGACCCAGTGGAGATCCAGCACTGACAGGGCAGCAGAAGTCGGAAGCCTGGAACCCGACCAACGACTCACCGCAAGGAACATTTGCAAGTAAAGCCGTCTGGGCAAAAGGGCACACTGTGTGACACACTGTGACACACTTTCCCACTGAAGCTTCCACAGTGAGATTTATTGTTTTATTATTTTATTTTATTTTTGTTTTCTTTGGGTAGGGGGAGGTTGCAGGGCCTGAGGGAGGATATGGAGGAACAAAGAGATGAGTAGGATTTGGGTGCATGATGTAAAATCCACAAAGAATCAATAAAAAGTTTTTTTTTTTTTTTTAAGCAGAGCAAGACAATAACACCACAAACCTACGGTTTTTAGAAAAGGTGTATTCAAATGTCTACACAGGCCTGTGTGCAATGGTGACTATTTGGATAGAAGACAATAAAAGCAGGTAGGGTCGACAAATACTTGATGTGTCTGAGGATTAAAAGAGACAGAGAAGGAAGGAGAAGGAGGAGAGGTGAGCTAGACCTGCTCTTGAAATGCTATGGAGTCAAGAGAGCTTGCTTGTTAGCCAGGCAAGATGGCAGGTGGGCAGGCGAGGGCCTGTGTGTTCATGGGATTAGAAGTTCATGTACTGAGTTTTATGGGGATGAAATGGAGGACCACAGGGCACATGCTGAGCAGAGCTCTGTGTGACAGGGCCCAGTGACATAAGAACAGCGGCAGATACCTGCAGCATGACCCCAACCCTTAAAGCTAGACTACTCACCCACATACCAAATGAGTCTAAAAAAGCAAGTTGCAAGAGCTTAAAGTCATTCTAGATCCAGGACTCGAAGGCCCTGCTTGTTCTAGATTGTCTTGAATTTTTTCTTGGTTGATGTGCCCTCAACTCAGTGCTGAGTTCTGGCTAGCTGGACCAAAAAGTCCCCTTGTGACCGTGTCACCTCTTACTGTTTTAGGTCTCTGTGAGCTCTTTCAGTTATGATACAAAGTACCCCAATCTTAGCCAAGTAGTGTATCATATTCCTGAATATTTATGTGGTAGAATACTATTGTATATCATATTGATTTTGTATTTCATTTCTTTTTTTATGTTTCTGAGACAGGTTTCTCTGTGTAACAGCCCTGGCTGTCCTGGAATCCTCTCTGTAGCCCTTGCTAACTTCGAATTCACAGAGGTCGGCCTACCTCTGCCCCCCGAGTGCTTGGATTAAAGGAGTATACCACGACCACCCTGCGTTGTATTTCATTTTTAAATCACCATGAATATACAAACATATATTTGAAATTTACCTTAAAAAATTCTTCCTGTATTCATTCATTATTTGTACATCTCTCTAGTTTTTTCTTAAATATAGAGGACCATTTGTTCTCCATATAATGTAATTTTTTTCTTACCATTCCACATTGTTTCCTTGTCATATTGCACTGGGACAATTTCGAATAGAACTAGTGATTATTGTTTTTGGAACAGAGAAGCTAATGTTTGACTTTATTGAGCAAACATATCAGCACAGGCTTTTGCATAGACTTGTATTTGTAAAGTAGCTGAGTTTCTATTGTCTTTTATGAATCCATAAAACCATTTAAAGGTCAGAATTACACTGAATGAAACGCAGACTCCACAAGACTGAGTAGGACTGAGTTCCAGGTGGAATTTGCTAAAGCTGGCTCACCTTCTTTGGGAAGCCTTCTTCTTCCATCTGGGACACCTTTGCTTTGTCCCCAGTTCCCAGATGTTCCTAGACTGCAGCCCCTGTGCCAGTGAAATCATGACAGCTGCTGGAGTCTAGTCCCGATGGGGACAAAGGGTTAGATCCAGAGGGCTGAGGGCCCTTAGCTGACTAACAAGACAGAGGCCTGCTTACAGAGAAGAAAGAAAAATTTCCAAAGCAGCCCCAAAAACAGACACGGGTCTAGAGTCTCATGCTCTGATCATAGGACTATGTCAGCTTCCATGAAGTACCAGGCTTCCTCCTCGGAGTCTGATCCGCAGCTGGAAGGTGAGACTGAAGGTGGAGACAGTCTCACTGGGTATAGGAACCACACTTTAGGGCAGGCTCCATACCCAGAGGTAGACGACCAAGGTGAAATGAGCTCAGTGATATTTTTGGAGGGTTTTTTGCCTCATAATGTTTTTTCTGGACATTTTTTTTTTTACCCTTATAGATCTTTTGCTTATACAGCATGGTTTTGATTTTGTGGTTTTAGGGAATTCCTATGTGAGCATCTCCACATCTGGATATGTCTCTTCTTTCTTCTGCTTTTTCTCTGGTTCTTTTTCTCTCTCTCCTGTTTGTTTTGTCCTTGCTTTTTTTCCCTTTTTGTTTTCTAATGAGACAGAGAAAGAAAGTGTATGTGGATTTGGGTGTTTTATGAGGGTGGAGAAGATCTGGAAGGAGCTGGAAGAAGGGAAACCACGATTAGCATATATTGCACAAAAATCTATTATTTTAATAAAAATTAAAATACATTAAAAAGAAAATACTGGGGCTGAAGAGATGGCTCAGGGGCTATGAGCTAGCACTGCTCTTCCAAAGGTCCTGAGTTCAATTCTGTGCAAGCACATGATGGTTTACAGCTATCTATAATGGGACCAAATGCAATCTTCTGGTGTGCGGGTGTACAGACAAACAAAGCATTCATATACGTAACACTTATAAACGGACCATTAAAATCTTAAAAATGTAATAAACAGTTAATAGTCATATGTATTCACACACACATATATTAAAGGTATGTATAATTAAGTAAGCATATATACACATGTATACATATATAGCGCATATATATGTGCGTATAAAAATATATATATATATACATACATATATACACGTATAACATATATATATATCTATTGGAGACAGAACATTCCAGCCCCACATCATTCTCCTTAATGGATACCTTGGAATATGACTACTGAAAACTTCCTGTTTTCTCCTTTTCTTTTCCGTATTTGGTGAATTTGTGATCAGCACGTCACCCACAGAGGTTATTTTTCTGACTGACTTGTGGGAGGAGAACCTTTCCTATTGTTTCACTGTGTGTGTGTGTGTGTGTGTGTGTGTGTGTGTGTGGCAGGAAGTGAACTCAAAGAACATCCTAAACAAAAGGAAGATGCTGGCCGAGCTGTGGAAACAGGAAGTTGTTGCTTGTGTCTTCCATAGAGTGGAGAGACGGAGGGACATTAAGAGGTGGAGAAGAGCACTCACTTTACAAGCTGGGAGGAGTGGGGGAGGAGGGAGGGCGGGAAGAACTCAGGAGCAGAGCCCGGAGAGCAAGCCAGCAGCTTAGAGGACCTTGACTGGGTGGGATTGGCTGCGCTGGAAGAGAATGGTGGCACTGGGCAGCAGGCCCAGCGTTGCCCCATGGCATAATTCAAAGCTACAGTTACTACAGTCCAGTGGTTTGTAAAATAAACTGCTTGACACATTGCTTTCCTAAGTCTACTGTTTAAATGGTCGGCTTTTGTATTGAGGACTCATGCCTATGTCCTAAAATCCCCTCTGTAAATGTAACAAGGTGTAACAACCAAGCTAAGGAAGTGTGGCTGTTCATGTTTCTTCTTAGGACTCTTCTGTAAGTTTGAAAATTTTAGATAAATGTTTTTTAGACAAGGTCTTCCTCTGTAGCCAAGCTGGCCTAAACCTTTTGCTTCTACTGGCCAAGTGCTGGCACGTAGGCCTGCCTCCTCATGGCTGGTCAAAACAAATGTTTCAGACTATGGTTTCGAGAAAAAGCGATTTTAAAGCTGTATGGTGTTTAGGGCCTGATCTGTCCTCTTAAGTGTATGTCTGTGGCATTATCCATGTATTTGTTCTTTGGTATTTGATGTATTATGCTCCTGTATGATAATAATGGGTTCTCATCATATGCATTTTCAGGCTTTAATAAATTTAATTTGAAGTTGTCAGGTGTTTGCTTCACTTAAACCATCACTTCCCTACAGAGACAAAAGTAACTTCTATTTTTTACATTTATTCATTCACTCACTCACCCACTCACTAGGCATTTCTTCAGCATTTATTATATAAAGAGGGTTGACAAATACAAATCAGATGACAGCCTGTTCATGGTCTTATAATGTGGTGCAAGTTAAAACCTTACATACAGATGATGTTAACAGGTGCTAGAGGGTCATTGTTCTCTGTTAAAGTCTCCATGCTATGGGCAGAGAAGTGTCAGACATATTTCACCCTGCTGTGAAAGGACACCAGGAGTGAGCTGGAGCTGTTGGTGGGTTTGGGAAGAGTGCTGCATGAGTCTCTTCTTGCAGCTATCACTCTGTGGCTGAGAACAGCAGTCAGTTTTGCTCCTGTGGTCTCAGTGCTCCAGTCTGTGTGGGAGGCTTCCATTCAGGCTGCTATGGCCACAAGAAAATATCTGCTCTTCTCTGTAGGTGTGGCAGGTGGGGATGGCTTGATGCCATATACCTCTCAGGAAATGTTTCCTCAGATGACCAGAAAGATACAAGGGGCTACCTGGGAAGTGGTGGCACAGATCTTTAATCCCAGCATTCGAGAGGCAGAGACAGTCAGATTTCTGAGTTCAAGGCCAGCTTGGTCTACAGAGTGAGTTTCAGGATAGCCAGGGCTATTCAGGGAAACCCTGTCTTGAAAAACTAAAACAAAACCTCAACTAACCAACCAACCAACCAACCAACCAAACAAACAAACAAACAAACAAAATGCAAGAGGAGACCTATCTGAGGCCTTGAGGCTGGAGAGGTGGCTCACTTGCTGTTCTTCCAAAGGGCTCGAGTTCTATTCCCAGAAACCTCATGGTGGCTCACAACCGTTTCTAACGCCAGTTCTAGGGGTTCTAATGCCCTCTTCTGGCTTACATGGACACCAGGCATGCATGTGGTGCACAGATAAACATGCAGGTGAAAACCCCTCCTACACACAAATATAAGATCATAAAAATGTGAAGCCTCATAAAGCCCAGGCTCAGAACTCAGTCTCTGTCACTCTAGCTCATATGCCATTGACCAGCAGAAGTCACCAATGGTCCAGGGACAGAAACAGCACCCACTGTGAGATCCTGACACTGGTACACATGACGTGAGGAGTGGCAACCTGGTACAATCTATAATAAGTGCCTCATGATTATTATATATTATTATTATTATAGGTGTTCACTTTTGGTTTAGTTAGGGTTTTCGTTGCTGTGAAAAGACACTATGAACAAAAGCAACTGACGGGGGAGGGGTGTATTTCTGCTTACACCCAGGTCACACTCCATCACTAGGAGTCAGGGCCAGGGCTTGAGGTAGGAATGTGGAGGCAGAACCTGAAGCAGAGGAGGAGGAGTGGCTTACTACCCATGGCCTGCCTAGCCTGCTTTCTTATACAACGGAACGAAGGGTGGTGCTACCCCCCAGTGAGCTAGGCCCTTCCATGCTAATCATTAACCAAGAAGATGCTCCACAGATTTGCCTATAGGCTAATCTTATGAAGGCAGTTTCTCAGTTGAGAGTCCCTCATTCCAAATGACTCTAGCTTGTGTCAAGCTGATATAAAGTTAACCAGGACTATTATTTTTTTCATGAGAAAGAACATCAGTTTTTCAGAGCAGATTAAAAATATGACAAAACTTACAACTAATAGCTTCATATGAAAGAATGCTGCTCTCCATCTCTTTAAATACCCACCTTCTACAAGCCTGAGAAGAAGCCAGAGTTGGGGAGATCACACACAAAGAGGCCTGTTCAGTCCTTCCAGCCTACGCCTGTTACTCTTCCCGTGGGTATTTCTGAATATCTAGTCCCAGCACTCTTTCTCCCTTTCCGTGGCAACCAGCTTCCTAAAATCTTGGCAGCTTTGTGTTCTTTCTTATTATTATTAAAACTAATTCTGCTGAAAGGATCTGTCCCACTCTCCCACAGTGGGGAGTAAGCGTAGGAGGAGGATTAAAATCTAAACACGTCCAGGAGCATCTGCACTGGAACACGAGGGAAAAACCGATGCTTCTAGAAGGATGACAGCGTATGGAGAGCTGAATAGAGAAAGACAAAGAAATTAACTACCCCAGAGACCTCAAAATCACACCCACTAGGGAAGGCATCACATTCTTCCTAGACAAGTTGTCTCTTGGGGCTAATCAGCAAGGCTAGAGTTCTCATGACTAGCCAAGAACATATGTTAACATAAATATCATTGTAATATTATTTATGCTACTATTACATAATAGATAACATTAGCATAAATAATATTAAAACAGATGCCATGCCGAAATTGACTGTACCTAATTAATTTTATGGTGTAATGGCTCTGATTCCGTCTCAGAGTTGCTGTCTGTGAGAAATTAAGTGAATAAAGAGAGCAAGGCAGTGGGCAGGAGCTCTCTGAACTGTGTCAAGGTTAATAATAAGTAAAATGTTGTAAGTAGAGACGAGACAGGAACAGCTGTGCAACATTCTTGGAAGCAAGGACACTGATAGCACGGGGACGGACAGTGAGCTTGCTTTTCGCTGCTTCTTTGGGTGAGCAGAGAAGACTTAACAACAGTTGCAAAGAAACCCCCCATTACTGTGTAAATTGTCATCATTCCCATATAAAATCAAATGTCTACAGCTGGGAAACCAGGCGCGCGTGGAACCATGTTGGAAGAAGACACAGACCAAGCATTTGAGAATGTCCTGGCTGAGATACAGTCCTTTGAGCTGCCCCTTGAAGCTACTTTAAGGTAGGATGCCTTTTAATTTTGCACTTTATTCATTTTAACTTTGTCTTCTTTTCGATTTAACTTTCATTTTTGAGTGTGTGTCCTGGGACAGTCTCATTCTGTAGCCCAATCTAGCCTCAAGTTCACAGTGATCCTTTTGCTTCAGCCTTCTGAATGCTAGGATTACAAAGGTGCACAACTCAGCTTTAAATTCTGTAGATTTTTAGTGGCTTCAAGATGATCTATGTGTGCCTTTCTTTCATATTCTTTTCCTTCCTTGCTTTTTTTCTTTTTTGGTTTGTTTGGTTTGGTTTTGCGAGACAGGGTTTCTCTGTGTAACATCTCTGGCTGTCTTGAAACTTGCTTTGTAGACCAGGCTGGCCTGGAACTCACAGAGACCTGCCTGTACCTGTCTCCCAAGTGCTGGGATTAGAGGTGCGTGACACTGTGCCTGGATTTTTGTATGCTTTTTAAAAAATAACAGAATATAAGTATTTCTTGAAAAACAATCATGGTTCTCTACCTCCTTAGTATTAAAGTTCTCTTATCCCTTGAGATATTCTAAAAATTAATATTCTAAAATTTTCTTTGCGTTGTTTCCTGATCCGTGACCACAAAGCTAAAAATGTAAGCCTCTCAAACGATTGAAAGTGGATCCGATATCATCTCTGTTTCCATTCAATTGTTTTCTCTAAAATATCTCAGTGGAATAGAAAAACCAGAAAAATCAGACATATGATTAGACATATATTTGGGTGGCTCTGAGCTACGGAACCACATAGTAGAATGCTCGCTTCGTATTGTTCTCTTGAGTGTCTGCTGGACTCTTAGCTACATGCTTTTTATTTTTGGATATGACCTAAATATAGCTCTTTTGGTAATGTGTGCATTCACTTGCACAGTTCAAGCCTGAAATTAACATGACAAATCATAGGTGTCTGTGTTAAAAGGGTAGCTTTAAGCTTCTTATCATCCCTGCCTGTCTGCCTGCGGGTGACACTTATCAGTGTGGGAAGAAGAGGCCAACTGCTGCCGTGACAGTGACAGTCAGTAAATATTTGTTGACTAGTGTTTGTAGAGTGAGTGAGAGAACATTTTTAATGTCTTTTCTTTATTCTCAAAAAAAAAAAGTCTGTTGCTTGAACTTGCATAATTCCTGCTGTATATTTAAATTTTATTTTGCAGTACGTACTTTGAGTCTCTTTGAAGAGTCCAGGGCAGTGTTGGGTCATAGAAAACGATTGTGTCTCACTGCCTAGTTCTTAGAGTGGCAGCATGTAGTTGCAGAAGAACTTTCTCCTTGGGGACCATACTGTGCACTGCGCCGCACAGCACCTTCTGAAAACTTTGCTCAGCAGCTAGTTTACAAGTCTAAAGTGAAACGAGAAAGGGAGTGTAGGCAGTTACTGTGGTCTCTGCTGCCAAAGCTGCTCAGAGTTCTTGACCTCTGACCCCTCATCCTGTCCACCTCCTCCCTAGTATCACAGTCCTGGGCCAAATCTACAGACTGTGTCCATCCTTGGGGGCCAAAAGAAAACAGGCAGTTGAAAGAGAATGTCATTATTTCAATGAAAGGAGGAAGGAAGTCTCGTCCTGGTGACAGCTGCCTCTAACCCTACACCCAGGGGGCTAAGCCTGGAGAATCACAAGTTCTAAGCCAATCTGGGTTACATAATGAGACCCTGTCTCCGAAGAAAACAAAACAATTCAAAAATGATAACAACAATAAACCTAAACCTCAAAACAAATGCAAAAAAAAAAAATCATCAAATACCAAACCCATAAGAGAGGGAGGCAAAACTATTTTAAGCTTACAAGCTCTCTGGGCAGAGAGGAAGGATTTAAAGTAGATTACCTGGACGAGACAAAAAGATCTTGCCATGAGGTCCCGGGATGGACAGTGAGGGCAGGCTTAGGACAGTAAAGCGATGCAGCGAGAGACCCTTGACACCTTCCTGGGAAATTCCAGTGTGTGGGAATGGAGGCGAGGAGGATATCTGACAGTTCTCCCACTTGTTTCCCCTGCTGTAGGGCAGAGAAAGCATTTTCAGCAATCATCCTAAATGCTATCACCATCCTCTCCCTGCATACTTTATTTTTCAGGCAGGAATTTGAGGGGGCCTATTGAAGAGCAGTGTTAAGATCAGGGCCTGCTGGGCTTTGATGCTCTAGAAGGGTGAGGTCAGTGATCCCAGAGGCTTACAGCTCACGTGATTTCTACCAATGTCACTTAAGGATGACTCAGTTGCTCTTCTTTGCAAAGCAAACAGATTCCTGGCACATTTGACTTCCCCCACCACATCCTATGGGAGAATGAGTCTGGTCTATGTGGGGAGTCATGAGTGGGTCCTTGAGATCAGGAGACAAATAGGCAGGGATCACTGATGACCAGTGGTCCGTCTCACCCTCCCAAGGCTGCGTTCCTCCCACCTCTTGACTTTAAGCTGTTCCCAGAACATGGTCCTCCCCTGCCTGCTACCCTCAATAGATCCTTAGACCACCCTTAATAAATCCTTTGGTTTCCTCTTTGGAAAAATGGCCAAAAGCCACATGGTTCTGAGGCCCTATGCTAATTTTCATTCTCTGTGTGAATTATGGCACCAGTGGCTGCTGTACTGTTTGAAGGAGAGAGAGTTTGAGGAGAGAGCTGAGACACTATGCTTTCCTCAGGATTTGAGGTACCTGTGAAACATCCATTAACGCTGGACAAATTGAGTCAGAGAATAAAATCCCAGGGTGGGAAAGTAGAATCTAGCATTAACCAAAGTGGTGGTTAGCTTAATTGTCAACTTGACACAGCGGAGAATCTCCTGAGAAGACAGTCTCAGTCAGGGACTGTGTAGATCAGCACGCGCTGTGGCCCCATTTGTGGGCAGATTGTTTCGATTGCCTTAATTGATGTGGGGTGCACCCAGCCTACAAGCCTGCAGTTCCGTTTTGGGGCCCTGGACTGTGTAAGAACAGAGAAAGCTAGCTGAGCACTAAGCATGCGTACACATTTGTTTCTCTTTGCTCTTGACTGTGGGCGTGGCTAGCTGCTTCAAGCTCCTTGCCACTGTAACTTGGAACTGCAAGCTGAACAAAGCCCCTAGTGAGAGATGGAAAGGGAAACCGGCTACCGTGCATGCATTGTCCTAGCACAGATTAGCTTCCGGCACTGAGCATCTCCTAGCTGACAGGAATACTGGCAGCATGGCATGCAGTTCACCAGGTGACGCCTCGAGTTGGTTTTGCTGTCTTTGTTCCTTTGTTCTGGGCATACTGTTCTCTCCATGCTACAGCCAGCCAGACACTTATTTTCACAAGATATTTCCATTCTGTCAGGTTCTTTGGTTTTTGCCCCTGTCCTTCTATTTGGCTTAGCACCACCTGGTCCCACACCGGCTTCTTCCTCTAGGCAGGCATGACTTCCTGCCTCCTTGGAAGGCTTAATGTCTTAGCCATGTTAAGAAAACTTAGAAGTAACCCAATTAAAAGTGGGGTACGGAGCTAAACAGAGAATTCTCAACAGAGGAACACTGAATGGCAGAGAAACACTTAACGAAAGGCTCAACATCCTTAGTCATCAGGGAAATGCAAATCAAAACGACCCTGAGATTTCACCTTACACCTATCAGAATGGCTAAGATCAAAACTCAAGTGACAACACATGCTGGAGACGATGTGGAGAAAGAGGAACCCTACTCCATTGCTGGTGGGAATGTAAACTTGTACAACCACTTTGGAAATCGATCTGGCGCTTTCTCAGACAATTAGGAATAGTGCTAGCTCAAGATCCAGCTATACCACTCCTGGGCATATATCCAAAAATGCTCAAGTATACAACAAAGACATTTGCTCAACCATGACCACAGCAGCTTTATTTGGAATAGCCAGAAGCTGGAAACAACCCAGATGTCCCTCAGTTGAGGAATGGATACAGAAATTGTAGTGCATTTACACAATGGAATACTACTCAGCAATTAAAAACAAAGAAATCATGAAATTTGCAGGCGGGATCTAGAAAAGATCGTCCTGAGTGAGGTATCTCAGAAGCAGAAAGACACACATGGTATATACTTACTTAAAAGTGGATATTAGACATATACTATAGGATAATCATACTAAAATCTGTACACCTAAAGAAGCTAATCAAGAAGGAGGACCCTGGGTAAGATGCTCAATCTTCATTTAGAAAGGCAAATGAGACCAACATTGGAAAAGGGAGAAAACAGGGAACAGGACAGGAGCATATCACAGAGGGCCTCTGAAAGATTCTAACCAGCAGGGTATCAAAACATATGCTGAGATTCATAGCCAAACTTTGGGCAGAGGCAGGGAATCTTATGAAAGAAGGGGGAGATAGTAAGACCTGGAGGGGACAGGAGCTCCACAAGGAGAACAACAGAACCAAAAAATCTGGGCACAAGGGTCTTTTCTGAGACTGATGCTCCAACCAAGGGCCATGCATGGAGATAACCTAGAACCCTTGCACAGAAGTAGCCAATGGCAGATCAGTGTCCAAGAGGGCTCTCCAATAATAGAAACAGGGACTGTCTCTAACATGAACTCAGTGGCAGGCTCTTTGATCACCTCCTCCTGAGTGGAGAAGAGCCTTACCAGGCCACAGAGGAAGACAATGCAGACAGTCCTGATGAGACCTGACAGGCTAGGATCAGATGGAAGGGGAAGAGGACCTCCCCTATCAGTAGACTTGGAGAGGGACATAGGAGAAGAGGAGGGAGGGAGGGTGGGGTTGGGAGGGACTACAGCTGGGCTACAAAGTGAATAAACTGTAATTGATAAAAATAAAAAAATAAAAAAGAGAAAACGTAGCACCTGTTTTTCTAAGCCTTAACAGCTTCCTGGAGCAAGGAAGGTAGATTTCAACTACCATAACATTTGTGCCAGTGGTTGCCTGAATCCCCATCTTGAGGATGATCTTCATGAACCAGTGATGGCAGCTATGGTTTTAGAAGAGGACAATCGCACTGTTTACAACCTCTGTTTACCATCCATATCCACACTAGAACTACCTGACACGAGGCCTCATCCACTAAACATGCCCTGCAGGACCAGGATGATGCCTGGGGTTCCTTAGATCTCCCATGGTCCTGCAGGTGTGTTCTTAGCTCTTTAGTACGGACTTTAAAAATAGGTCCGAGCCAGTTTGGTTCAGAAGTCAACCTATGTTTTGCTGGAGCAGAACCTCCCTGATAAGAAAGTTAGTAGGAGCTGGAGGGGTGGAGGCGTAGGCGTAGCCACAAAAGGGCCTGCAGAAGGCTGGGAAAAAATAGGAGGAAAAGGGAATTGTACGGGATGACGTACCAGAAGAAATTTTTGTAATTGTTTTGTGATAACATAATTGTTTCACACTTGTATTCACAGACTCCCTTGGGCACATTTCCAAAAGCTGGCCGTGAAGTTTTACCAGTTTGAGAGCAAACAGGATATCGTATTTCTTTGACTTTAATGTTTTTAGGAATAAAGATAACAAATAGGATTTTGGAGAAAGAAAAGAAGCGTTTTTTTTTTAAAGCTTCAAGTTAAATATATCCTCAAATCTTAACATAAAAGTTATCTAAGTTCAGTTTCACAACTTATCTAATTAAGTTCTTGCTGTTTGGATTTTCAAAAATGCACTATTTATTTTATTCTATTAAGTGTGTTGATTTAATCTGGACCATATATGCTTACTGCTCACATGATTTTTTTTGGCTTTAGTTTCCGAAACTGAGGTGGAAAGTCGTGAGTGATTATCTACTATGGAGCTAAGTACAATGTTTGCTTGGTATACAGCAAACGCTTAGTAAATTCGAGGAACTACAAATACTGTTCACATCTGAGACATAGATATATGAATATATGTGTAACATATGTACCTTATATATATGTGTGTGTAACATATACACTTTATTTTTAATATGTAGTTTAGAATCACAGTAAACAAACATAACAACTTGAAACTGAGTAGCTGGGAAATATTAAGCCATGAATGTTTTAAAGTCTTATTTTTTTATGTATATGAGTGTTTTATTTGCATGTATGTCTGTGCACCATGTACATTCCTGGTGCCTACAGAGGTCAGAAGAGGGAACCACATTCCCCGGAACTAAAGTTCTGGACAGTAGTTGTAAACAGCTCTGCGGGGGCTGGGAATGGAACCTGGGTCTTCTGCAAGAACAAGAATGCTTAACCTCTGAGCCATCTCTAAAGCACCAAGTCTCGAGAATTTTCGAAAACAATTTGTAGTTTTAAAATATTTTTAGCTTTGAGCCAGGGCTGCTTGAATGTCAGCATCTTGATATTCTGAACTGATCAGAGAACCTTACAAAAATCTTTTTAAGTGGCTCATTATCAGGCGCAGAAGTGACAGATATATTTTGGCTTCCTTGTATCTCTGAAGTCTGTATTTTCTTCTTTTCTTTTAAGGCTGATTTTTATTTGTTTATGCATACGTGTGTGCATCTGTGTACACTGTGTGAGTGTGGGTACCCACAGAGGCCAAACAAAGGTATCAGGCATTATAAAGCTAGAGTCCCAGGCAGTTCGTGAGCTGCCTGATGTGGGTGCTAGGAACTGAGCTCAGTTCTCCAGGAAGAGCGGCAAGCACTCTTAACCATGGGGCCATCTTTTCAGCTCTGGAGTTACCATTTTAAAAGGAGTTGTTGGGCTGGAGAGATGGCTCAGAGGTGAAGAACACTGGCTATTCTTCCAAAGGACCCAGGTTTGATTCCCAACACCTACATGATCTGTGAGTCTAGTCCTATGGGAGCAGATGTCTTCTTCTGGCCTCTATGGATATCAAGCATGCACATGGTATACAGACATACAGGCAGACAAAACTCATACACATTAAAAAGAAAAGAAATTGTTTCACTTATGGCTGTGCATCCCAGCACTAAGAGGCTTTCAGTAATGAAAGTTTTACTTTGGCTGCATAACATTCAGGGGAGAGAGGTGTCCCTGCTAAAAATCATATTCACAAATACTTAATATTTGGGGCAATATTATGATATTACTTGTTCTCTAATTAGAGTTGTATATTATACTACATTTTGTAGGTATAACATGGAATCCAGGAAAACCGTTCAGAAAAAAAAAATGCCATAGGTCAGCTTGATTGGTAGGGCTTGCCCAGCATACACGAAGCCCTGCACTTACTTTATTCCCAGTAAGGCTGGATGTGGTAGGGACGCCTGCAATCCAAGTGCTCTGCTATGCAATGAGTTTGAGACCAGCCTGGGAAAAGTGAGGCCTTCTCTCTTAAAGCAACCAGTCTGAGAATTAGCTCGGTGGCTCTGTGTCCCTGGGTTCAATACACAGAACTGTAATAAATAAGTAAGTAAATAAACAAGCATTAGGAAGGAAGGAAGAGGCTCTAGAAAGATGGCTTGGTGGTTAAGAGCTGTGGCTGCTCTTACAGAGGCCCCGGCTTCAATGCCAGTACTGATCTGGTGGCTCCCAACTGTTTTTAAGTTCAATTTCAGGGATCTGATGCCCCCTTCTGGCCACCTTGGGCACCAAGCACACACTTGATGAACAGACAAAAAACACCTACACAGTAACATTTTAAAACATTTTTTTAGGAGGAAGAGAGAGAGAAGGGAGGGACCAGAGAGAAGGAGAGGGAGAAGGAGAAAGAGAGGATGACAGTGGCTTATTGCATTTATAGTACCTTGGCAGAGTCTGGGGTCCTTGACTGGAGTAAGCTGTGTAGCCAATCATTGCTGAATCGCTGAGGATGTGGCTGCAGTGGTCAAGCACTTGCCCAACACTGCAGAAACCACAACAATAATAACAAAACCAATGCCATAAAAACAGTAGATGAATGAATCAAACTTGGGGCTGATTACTCTTGAATTCCTTTGAGAACTGACCCATATTTCACAAAAAACTGAATTTATATGGCTGCAATACCAAATTTCCTGCTATTGTTCTCCACAGTGGGGTGCAGAGCTTACTGGGACTGTGGGTTCCTGTGCAAGGGTTTGCAGCAGGGATCCACCCTGCCCTCGGGCTTTGTTTATTGTCATGCATTTACAACGAATGGTCACTTGGGGTCACTGCACTAAAAAAAGTTGAAGTTGAAGGCTCACCCTTGGGACTGGTTATCTGGAAACATCTAGAAGCCCACTGGGTGGCTTCATTTGTTAGAGCCAGGAGGGTTTACATTTTGCTACAGTTCTACAATCACAGATCTTTAAGAAGCAACTGAGTAAGATTAGCAAATCTTGAAGGCATAAAGATCACGTGTCTATTAAAGGGCTCTCCATTGCAGGAAGGGTTTTCTGTTTTGTTTTGGCAGAAGCATGCTCACCCTCATGAAACAGGTTTTTCTAACATTAAGCTTACCTGGCCATTGCTGCATCACACGTGTGACAAGCCCCTGCCTGGGCAGTGAATTATTGATCTAGATCCTGATTTAGAAGAAGCATTGCCTAGAAGTGGAGATAGATGCCTTGATTTGTTGTTTATCGTTGCAGTGTGTGCCTCCCTCAAGGGATGGGCACTGACCACAGGGACAGAAGAGATGTGGGTCTTCCTAATACTAGATTCGGAGGGCCTGCTGAAGGGGTTCTGGAACTGCGAGTTTAAAACAAAGACATGTTCCATTTTCCTCCTCTATGATAGCAGGAAACAGATTTCACATGGTTTCCACTAACTGACCTTTCAGAAATATCAGGGCTCAAGATCTGGGAGCCTTGATGCCAACCATGTTACTGTAGCAGTGGTTAGAACAAGAGAACAATTGTGGCTTGTTTTTCATGTTATCAAAGAGGAAGTTAAATTGTTGTCCGATACAGTTTACTAAAAATCACCTGGTAATTTCAGTCTCTGGTGCCAAAGCTGATAGAACTGTAAGCAAAACATTATGCACAGATTATCTCTAATCCACAGACAATTTGGTGAGCTACGGTTCCTCCTGTGCCCAATCCACAAGGGAAGAAACGGAGGCTTAGAGAAGTTAGGACTTCCCTGAAGCGTTTAAGGCCTAGTAAGAGATGACTTGGAATTTGACCCCAAGCAGTTAAACCACCAGACTTGGGTCACCTGCTTTCTGTATTCTCCTCCCCGAGGCTGTTTTCTAAAGCCAGTCTATCAGTCCCGAGACAAGTGCTTAAAGCACTTGCTGTTAATGACAGCAGGTTTTCCAAGTCAAATTTGTCCTTTGCTGGCTGGTTTCATGCTAGACAGAGAATGGCCGACTTCCTGTCAGATCTTCTTGATTTATCTTTCCCCTCCCTGTGGTGGGACTTTTGGGTGGGTCTCAGACAGTTAATATCCACTTTCCAAATAACTCAATGTGCACGTGAAATCTGCCCGTGTGCTCTACCATCCCCCTCCTCAGAGGAGACTAATGAAACTGTTTACCTCTGAGCTACCCCTACCCTTTGTATTAAAATGTGCAGATAAGATAGTGGGCTGAGGATGTAGCTCAGAGGTAACATTGCCAAACAACTCTGGTCTGTGGCTGTAACTAGACTCTTAGGTTCATTACTCACAGAAAAAAAAAAAAAAAAAGATAGCTGTATGAGGTCCTAGGTTTGCTTTCCAGTGCTGGGGGGAAAGTTAAAGATCCCAGAGAAGATGGCTAGGCGAAGATGTCTGGGAAGATGGCTAGGGGGTAAAGTGTTGACTGTGCAAGTTTGAGGATCTAAGTTCAAATCCTGTCTCCACCCTCATTTGATTGTGTAATCTCGGCAGTCCTACTGTGAGATGGGAGATAGGGACAGGAGAAGCCCTGGACGCTCTCAGCCAGCTGAGCTGGTATATACGATAGTGAAAGGCAAAGAGAATGTCTCAAACCGGACGGCACCCCAGGCTGTCCCATGCCTTCCCTAGCACCCCAGGCTGTCCCA
>NW_026592510.1:1322216-1340069 GCF_907164565.1 Psammomys obesus | reverse complement strand
GCTGTCCCATGCCTTCCCTAGCACCCCGGGCTGTCCCATGCCTTCCCCACGCGAGCAGCTGCACTCATGCTCATGAACTGTCTCTCTTATACAAACACACGCACAGACACTCACACACAAAGGAACCAGGAGATGCCACAAATCAGAAAAAAAAAAGAAACTGGGCCAAACCAGGCTGAAAACTTCCTAATTTCTCCCGAGCTTTCCCACGGCAGTCTTACGACTTTGAGAAAGAGTGAAGCAAAGGTTAGGAAATAGATACCCACGTCTAGCTTTGAGGCAGGTTCCTTGTCCTGCCCTCGAGGTTGAAGGGTGAGAGGTGATGAGCTTTTCCACAGCCTTCATTTTCACCACGGGAAGTCTGTTATACTGTTAAGAGTGTGATGCTTGCCTAGCATACTCAAGGCCCTTAATTTAATAAAAACCAACCACCAACCGACCAAAACAAAATCAGACAGAAAAACGTAGTTATAGACACATTTAGCTTTAAATTCTTAGCAAAAAAAAAAAAAAAAAAAAAAGGGGGGGGGGGGAAGGCACCCTTTTTAGGTACTAACAGAAATGTCAGAAGCCACAGAGTGGAAACAGCAAAAGCTGCTTTCGAAGGAGAAGTGGTAAGCAGACCGACTTCCTTTTGTCCTGAGCTGTGCGGAAGAATGCCCAGTACGGACACTAGCACAGTTTCTCGGGGGGTGGGAGGGGTGGGAGGGCTGAAAAGGTTCTCAAAGGGGCATCTTTAAGCAGCCCTGGCTTCTCAAGGGGAGCATTTGGAACTGGGTTCAGACAGATGGTATCAGGATTGTGAAGAGGAGGGAAAAGGTCTGTGTAGCCAGTGGTTAGGGGAGGAATACCTCAGCAGGAGACAGCTGGTAGCTGCAGGCTGTCCTGCCCAACAGGCCCGTTCTCACACTCATAACCCGGCTTTAATCTACAGACTGAGGGTGCATTCCAGGCTCTGTTGCTCTCTGAGCCAAGAAGCTGTGTGGTTTGCCGTAGGAGAAACTAGATTTGTACTTCTTTGTCGGAGAGAGAGAATTTGCCCTCATTCTTCGGTGATTCGGTTTTCAGTTTTTTTCTCCCTTCTCAAAGGCTGACCTCGAGTAGGGAGTGCTAATCCCAGATCGGGGAGCCTCAGTAGTTGGAGCAGCAGTCAGCAGAGCAAAGTCTAATTTATTTTTAGTAAAGACCCATTTGTATGAATAGCCATGAGACTTACATACTCAGACACAAGTCGCTGAGTACTGTTTCTCGTCCTGGAGCTTTGATGGACGGCGCATCAGGGCATAGCAGGTGGCTGTCTGCGCCACGCCACAGGTTTCCATCAAGGTGACTAAATACAGCAGTATATGGTATAATGTCAGCGCACAAAACGCAACTGTGAAAAAACTACTAATAATCTCATAGTTTAAACTGGGCATGGTGACACACGTCTTTAATCCCAGCACTTCGGAGGCAGAGGCAGATAGATTTCTGAGTTTGAGACCAGCCTAATCTACAGAGTGAGTTCCAGGACAGCCAGAGCAACACAGAGAAACCCTGCCTCAACAAACAAACAAACAAACAAACCAACCAACCAGCAACATAATAATAATAATAATAATAATAATAATAATAATAATAATAATTTTATAGTTGAAGTTTCTAATTGGCACCAATCACAGGGCAGGTACCTTCTATCTTTTGCTTAGACCTGTTTGGACTAGTTTCTTTCTAACTTATCCTAATTTCTCCAATTACTTTAAAATAACTCCAGTGTCATTTCATTAAAAAAAAATACCAGTTCTCTCTGCTATGTTTATAATTATATGAGCAACTATCATAGTTGCAAATAAAAAATAAGTTATCTGGACTCCATGACCTTAACATGACAACACTGTCAATCTGAGAAGAGATTTTTGTTGTTGTTGTTGTTGTTATATTCTGGAAGCAAAGGGAAGTGGGATTTCCTGGAGAAGGCTGGATTCCGTTGTTCCATCAAGACACTGAGAAGAGGGGTGAGGCTTCCATGGCCTCACTTTGCCGTGTGGTGAGGCTGGATCCTGGTGGAATGGGCAGTCAGGTGTGGCAGCAGGCACTGAAGTTTCTGGGACTCGGATTACAAAGCAAAGAAAACTTGGCTGGAGAGATGGCTTAAGAGTAAGAGCATCGGCTGCTCTGGCGGAGGACCTGGATTTGGCTCTCAGCAGGTGCATGGTGGGTAACAACACTCTCTTCTGGCCTCAGGGAACTCTGTATGTTGTGCACAGACATACATATATGCAAAACACTAGTACACATAAAATAAATAAATCTTCAAAATAAAAGGAGGGAGGTTGGACTTGGTAGCTCATGCCTTTAATCCCATAACTTGTGAGGCAGAGACAGTCAGCTGTGAGTTCAAGGCCAGCCTGGTCTATGTAGTGAGTTCCAGGCTACAGTAAGAAAGCCACAGTCAAAGGATATGATGGCATTTATAATCTGGAAAAGCAAAGGAACAAATTCTTTCCTAGAGTCTGGAAAGAAATGCAGTTGTGCTGGCAAGTTGATTATAGCCCAGGGAGAATTCTAAATGAATACACTTGAGTCATTTGAAGCTCTGGCATTTGAGGTAATTTGTTATAGAAATAACAGAAATTACGATACTATAGGACAGCAATAAAGGCAGATATTGGGGTTATTAGCATTTACAGATGGGGAAACTGAGATAGAAAGGGATTAGGTTTTTGCTAGCACCACACACGTGAGGTGAGATCAATCAAGAAAGGTGGTTTGGGACGCTTGTCTTCCGCGCTCATGTTCTCAACTGTCACTCAATCCCATCTCCCAGGATTTCCTAAGAGGAGGAAAGAGAAAGGCTGGTCCAGGTAGAGGCCCAGGAAAGGGCCTGAGCCTGGCAGCCGGCTAGTGCAAAGCCTGTTTGACTCAGAGGGAAGCTCAAAGCTCCCGGATTAATGGAGACCAGACAATTAGTTGTCCCTCAGGCTACGTTTGAACTCTTTTCTGATTAATCTCCCATCATGCTTTGATCATGACAAACTGGTTTACGAGGTGTCCTAGATACAGGTTGTTAAGCAAGACTCTTTCTTCATGTGTTCTTTTGCGCAAGCCACCTGCCATTTCTTCCTACCTCTGTTACTCACTCTCTCCCCCTAGGAGTTCTAGTCCTACCCCAGCCCAGCTACCACTCCCCGGGAGCACTTGGATTCAAGCGCTTCAGCACAAAATCAAACATTGCCCTAAGCCTCTTTCGTATCTTGCCAGTCTGGTTCTCATTTTCCCCCCTGATGTTTAATAGTTTATGTCCAACGTGGCTAACCTCGGTGAAGTTGCATCAGGCAGGGGACACGATCTATTCAGAGCAGTCGAGGCACAGAATTTTTGTTTGTTCTTAAAATAAGTCTTAAACTGACCCACTCCGTTTTGATTTTCGCGAGAGCATTTGCCTCTCTCTAACCCCCCACTGTCTAAAGCCCATCAAGGTGTTCCGGTAGCTTCTATCACAGAGCGCGCGTGACGGAGGGCCAGCCTCGTCATCGCCAGGGTACCTGCGGCGCGCAGCTCTGGCGCCCACTACACCACTGCGTCGCCAGAAAAACTAGGGGCGGGTGGCAAGGGAAGATGGAGGCGAAGGCTCGTTCCCCACCGCGGTCGGCGCTACCTCCCCAGGGGCGGGCTCCACCCACCGCACCCCACCCCGCCAGGCCCCGCCCCGCCCCAAACCCCGCCCCTCAGCGCCGCGCCGCGCTTGCGCCACCTGCCGCTCGCTCCTGGGGTCCCCGCGGCGCCGCGCCGGGCCGGCGCCTCCGCTTCCAGCCAAGATGGCGGAGGGCGGCGAGGCTCTGGGCACGGTCCCGGAGCACGAGCGGATCTTGCAGGAGATCGAAAGCACCGACACCGCCTGCGTAGGGCCCACCCTCCGGTAAAGCTCTCCTACGCTCGGCCTTCCGGGCCACCCTGACCAGGGACCCCTTAGAAGCCGGGCGGGGCGTCCGCTGCCCGGCGCGCGCGCGCGCGCGTCGGCCCGACAGGTGGTGCGCGGAGGGCTGCGGGACCCGGGGCGCCCGGGCACCTGTCACCGCGCCGCGTGTGGGTGTGGCCGCTGGGGTGTCTCTGACCCGGGGAGCCGCCCCAGCTCGGGGCCTTGATGTGCCGAGGCCCCGATGTGCCGCGGAGGCTGACCGCTCAGTGCTGGGGACGAAGGTCACCTGCCGGCGGCCGGAGCGACGAGCCCGGGTGCCAAGGTGCGCGCTGGCGGAAACCCAGGCGCACTGGCTGCTCCGGGCGTGGGAGAATTGAAATTGAGCGGGACGCACCGCCAGCACCCTTCTCCCCGGCGGCAGCACCCTGCTCCCCCGGCGAGACGGGAGCGTGGGCTGCAGGGGAGGAGCCGGTGGCTCGGGTTCACGCAGGGGTGACGACGCTCTTTGAACAGGAAGCTGTTTACTTATTGACAAGCATTTTGTTAGCTTTGCATTAAAATCTCAGCTTATTTTAAAATGGATCCAAGCCTGCCCTCTTCAGGAATAGTGCCGGGTAATGAATGTTCCATCGCAGACGGAATACTTGCTGCCCCCATAGAGTATTAGCTGGCGCAGATCCATCAACACGAGTAGACACTGTTCGAGGATGAAGAGCTCATCTTTCGCAGTTAGGGTGAATGAACTTGTGGTTCAGTTGGGGGATTTGATACAAATTATGCTTTGTCGATAGTCTTTCTTCAGGGTACACTTCCAGGAACCGGTACTCTGTTTTCTCGACGTAAACGTAGGTAAAGTGAAGTCAGTTCCAGTTGTCAGTTCACTTGACCTCGGAGAGCCAGTTCATCTGGTGTGTTTTTCGTTCCTTCCCCGAAGACCTGCCACTGACTGCAAAAATCATTTAACCCCTTTGGCCTTGTTTCCATATTTGTAGAATGGGGAGGAGTGTTTAGGTGCCTAGTAAGTCCAGGACGTGAGAGACTTTGCCTATGTGTTCTAAGCTGCGTTACTACCTTCAAGCACTCAATAGGCAGGTTACATGTTTTTATTACATAAAGTTCCTGCTATGGGAAGGCCTCATTAGTACCTTTTCTTAATTTTCTTTCTTTTTGTTCCCTGTGTGTGTGTGTGTTTGAGTGTTTGAGACAAGATTTCTCTTTGTAGCCCTGGCTGTCCTGGAATTTAGTTTGTAGACCAGGCTGACCTCGAACTCAAGAGATCCACCTGCCTCTGCCTCCCAAATGCTGGGATTAAATGTGTGGGCCACCAATGCCCAGCTCCGTTTCTCAATTTTCCTGCATGAATCTTTTCATCAGATTTTACATATGTAGTAGTACAATATGCATCAGACTCAAGAAAACCTTGTGGCATCTGGACTCTCCGGTTTCTTAGGACAGCGTTCCTTAACTTGTTCATGGAGCAACTGACTTTGTTTGCCACGGATTGGGGAATTGTGAAGGTAGACTAGAAAATGAGTCCTTATTTTGGTGTGTTACCCCTTGTCTTCAGGAGGCTGGAAACCAAGTCCCTTATTCGGATCCTAGGAATGACTCAGACAACAGAACTGGCCATAGAAGCAGCACGTAGAGTCCAGCAGTTATTAATTTTTTTTTTTTCTTTTTTGGAGACTGT
The DNA here is from genome assembly GCF_907164565.1 of Psammomys obesus. Classification (NCBI taxonomy): domain Eukaryota; kingdom Metazoa; phylum Chordata; class Mammalia; order Rodentia; family Muridae; genus Psammomys; species Psammomys obesus. The sequence goes on along the minus strand of NW_026592510.1, from coordinate 1,334,481 downwards.
CTCTGTTAATACCCTGGCTGTCCCAGAACTCACTGTGTAGACCAGGCTGGCCTCCAACTCAGAGAGATCACCTGCCTCTGACTCAGGTGGTGAGATTAAAGGTCTGTGCCACCATTCCTGGTCAGGTTTTAAATTATATACGGCCTAAGTGAAATTAGGAGTTTTTCTTTTTCTTTTTTGATTGATTTGAGACAAAATAACTATGTCTGTACTCTGCCTGTATTGAGCTTGCTGAATTGACCAGGCTGGTCCTGGGTTTGTAGCATCTTTCTGCCTGTTTCCTAACTGCTGGGTTTACGGGCTTGCACCACCAAGGCCGTTTTTTAGAGGGAATTTAACACTAAAATATTGGTTGAATGTGGTGGGCTGTGATGCTTAACACTTGGGAGTCTGGCACTCTTAAAGGCCTGTGTCATCCCCCTCTTACCCATGTAGGATTGTTGGGTGAGGCATTCCAACATCCTGACGTTTGTCCACTAGAGAATAACTGTACAGGTTCCTATGGTATAGCCTTATTGGATGTCAGTGTTACTTTAGATTTTTTTTTCTTGTTTAAGAACAAAATTATGGGTAGAGTTGTGATTCCTGCTGTAGCCTTCCTCAGTTCTCTTTACCTCACCAATTGGGTGTACCTCCTCTTATGATCTGAGCAGGATCTACTAGAACAAAACACCAGAGGAAAGGCGGGCTCTCACTCTCTCTTACTTGAAATTATTTTTATTTTATTTTATGGGAATGAGTGTTTTTCCCGCGTGTATGCCTACACTATATTCAAGCCTGTGCTAAGGATGTCGGATCCCCAGGAGTTGGAGGTACAAACTCCATGTTGTGAATGACCATGAGGGTGCTGGGAATTGAACCCAGGTCCTATGGAAGAGCAGCCAGTGCTCCTAACCACGGAGCCCTCTCTCCAGCACCTGAGTTCTCTCTTCTTGTGCTAGAAATGGATCTTCTTCTGTCTTTGGATACTGGCACTTGTGCGCTCCTTCTGGACTCTGGGACTTAGGTGGGGTTCTCTGTGGTTCCCAGGCCTTCTTGTCTCCACAGAATTGTATTCCTGGTCCTGGCTCTCCAGCTTGCACAGAGCCTGTCATGGCCATGCTTGCCTTCTAGAATAGAATGACCCAATTCTACAATATGTTCTTTTTCTATTTCATCTTATTTCCCTCCCTTCCTCCTTTTCTCCCTTTCTCTCTCCATTCCTCCTCCTTCCCTTCTTTGGTGTCTCACTGTGTTACCAAGATTGCTTTCCAACTGAATCCTTCTTGGTAATTATTTTCAGACATGTTAAAAAAGATTCAGCTTATTTTAGCACACACTTGCCTTTTTGTCATCTTAAATATTATTAGAGAAATGCTAACTTATTGGTCAGCAAGAACATGGTTAGGAAAACCTTAGCATTCAGCCTCCTGAATGCTGGGATTACAGTGTGTGTGTTACCATGTCCTGATGTGGTGTTGATTTTTTTTTTAACTTTAAATTTAACTTATTATGTCTGTGTGTATGTATGGTGTGTCCCCCGTGTGTGTGTGTGAGTGAGTGTGTATGTGTGAATGCCTGTGTATATGCGTATGCGTATGCACAGGCACATGCCGTGGCTGCAGAACGTTTTGCATTCCATTTTTATTTGGATTCCGGAGCTTGTTTTCAGGCTGTCAGGCCTGCCCAGCAAGTGCTTTAACCTACTGAGCCATCCTGCTGGTCCTCACTTTTTAATGCAGATATTGGTAATTGTAATCTGTATAAGCAAAGGCTTTTTGGATTTTTCTGTAAGCTTTTAGAGCATGAGAGAGAACAAAAAATTGAGAATTACTTTTTAACTTCCTTTTTCTTTATATTCCTTTTTTTTTTTTTTTTTTTTGCCTCAAACTTGTTTTTTAGCCCAGACAACCTTCAATTGACTGCACTCCTCTTCCCTCAGCTGCCTGAGTGCTGAGATTACAATGATTGGCCACCAACTCTGGAAAAACACACTTTAAAAACACGTAAAAGCACAGTTGTGCTCTCTGTCACTGTTTTTCCTAGTGTGATTTTAATTATGGTTATAATTTCAATCTTTAGCCAGTGAATATGTTTCACTGGCTACAGCGAGACTGGTAAAGCTCACGAGCACACGGCCTCCTGAGGCCACGGACATCCTTTGCACACTTTCATAAAGTGGAGAAATAAACACTTTGATTAACTCTCCCAGTTGTAAATAAAGCCTCTGCAGGACAGGAGAAACAAAAGTGTGTAATTTGGTAGTCAGTCTTCTAGTACTCTGCTGTACCAACCAACCACACGGTTGAATGATTGTTCGTTAAATGTCTAGGTTTTAAAGTTTCCTGAAGATCTTGGTAATTATTTTCAGACATGTTAAAGAGTGTCAGAATAGTGATTCAGCTTATTTGAGCACACAGTTACCTTTTCGTCATCTTAAATATTATTAGAGAAATGGTAACTTATTTCTTTACTTTTATTGGTCAGCAAGGAGATGGTTAGGAAAATCTTAGTTGACTAAAATAATAAACGAGAAAGAACTGATTTTATTAAAAAAAAATGTCAAACCAGGGTTGTTTGCCAAAGTTCTGCTCTCATGTAACCTTGAACATTTAAACACTCCTGAGTTAATTTTCTGAAGGAAGTTTCTTGTTTGTTTGTTTTTTACAACCAGCACATTTAATGTAGTGAAAGACCAATTTCCAATTTCCTTATTTTCATGGAATCTTGGATAGTCCGCTGTTACCTACCTCAGCCTCCCGAGTGCTGGGACTAAAGGTGTGTACTGCTGTGCTTGGCTTTCCAGTTCTTTTAATACTTACTTATGTCAGTAAGCCAGCTGGGACAGTGCTCCTTTAAATCATGACTTTATGATGTAAATTATCAAAGCCCCCTAAAGATAAAGCGTTTTTACAGACACGGTGAGTGGTAAAGCACAACAGTGTACATACTGTTGCCCCGCCCCCGCCGTACACACATGGAGCAGACAAAGCAAGAACAGCTTACTGGTCCAGATGCCAGACCTATGTCTTTAGTGGATACAGAATCTTTAACCAAATTCCTGAAGCATCTCGGCTCCTTCCTAGAAATGACATGGTTGTTCTTTCCTTTTATTAGCCAATCTCTTTTCTTCACATCTTTTAGCCTTTGTGTTTCCTCACTCCAACACACTGAAAAATTCTCAGTTCATTTTCAAGTGTGTCTTCCATCTCGCCCATTCTTGGCCAAGAATAAGGTCTCTTTTACTTCTCAGTTCATGCTTGGTTTTGTTACCGGTTCCATAATTTTGAGAGGGAAAGGGACCCAGTTTGATGAAAGAAAAACAAAACAAAAAACAGAAACAAAAACCAACAAAAAGCTGGTAACCCTCTCAAAGGTTTTTGGAAACTTCTGTGTGACTGCATTTAAAGTGCCACAAGTGTACCCTTTCCTTCCTTTGGAGCAGGCCTGGCTTCCAAGCAGTTGGGTACCTCATAACGTTGTGCCACTATTGCACTGTTAGGAGCCTCTTGCCTGGCAGGTTGGCTTTATAGTTTGTAGGGTTCGTTTCTGGCAGAGACCGCTGGTGTCTTGTCTTCCCTAGCAATCTGTACAGCATGTTCTGGCAGTGTAAAAGCTAGCTGGTGTGTGTGTGGGGCCTTCCAGTCCAGTTCCAGCTTGCAGTCTGGGTAGCTTGCATCCAAGTTGTCTTCAGTAGCAGGGTCTTATTGTCTAGTTCCACAGTGTAATCAAGAGGAATGGGAATAGCCTTTCTTACTTTGGAGGCTCTAGGTGTCCCCTCCCCCACCGGATAAAGAGGCACCCCATATCTAATACTGGAGTTTGTTTGTTAAACAGTGGATTCCAGGAACAATGTTATCTTGCCATGCAGGCTATCTCACTAGAGTTTTTTGTTTTTTTTGTTTTTTTTAATTTTTTTTTTAATTGGCTTACAAAGTAGTAGGTTCTGTGTGGCTTTTTCATACATCCTTCAGTTCACCTGAACCTACTCCCTTTTCTCCTGTCTCCCAACCCCCATCCTGATTGAACGTGTCCACCCTCAGTGTTCCCTCTCTCTATTTTCAAATTACTTATGCTCTCCTGGCCACTCCCCCAGTCCCTGACTGCAGGCACTCCGTGTTCAATACATAATACTGAAGATTCAAAGCGAGGACCCACTTACTGGAGACATCTGTGGATTTGTTCTCATGGGTTGCCTTGCTTAGTATGATTTTCCTGGGGAACTTGACTACTGTTGTTTAGCTGAATTGTCATGGCACGGAACTATAGTCTAAATATACTCATAGACAGATGCTCCTCTCTTCCTTAATCAGGGAGGCTTCTCTTCGTAGCGACTGGTGGTGAGTGACGCATGTTCACGATGCTTAGAATAACTGATAGTTTAGTGCTCAGCCCTAAGATGGGCATATTTGTAAAGCTCAGGAAACATTGTAGAAGACAGGGCGGAAAGAATGTCGGGGCCTGTAGGTAAGGAGAACAGCTGGGAAATACTTGAAGGCCTGTCATAGGAACTGCAGACATGATCTTAAAGCAGCTGGGGGGTGCCTAAACTGGGCCTGCACGGAGTTGGACCATGCAATAGCCAGTCATGGATCAGGAGGCGCTAAGGGACTCTGCTTTTCTCTATTGAACTATTGGCTACTGACCGATTCTGGGAGAAGGAGGTATGTTTCTAGCCCTGTGTCTTAGTTTTCAACAAGAAAAGTAAAAACATAAATTAAAAGTGGTGCATACTGCAAAGCCAGATGTGTAGTATGCCATGCCACCCAGGGTTTTGTAAATACACTCTGCAGTGTTCACTCAATGACGAACTCAGCTAACGACTCATTTCTTAGAACATAGCCTGTGACTTGGGGGTATACAATGACAGAGTGTTTGTTTAGTATGCACTGAAGCTCTGAGTTTGACCACCGCCCAACAATGGTTGTCTACCCATGGCAGGCCTAAGAATCCAGTAGTTTATTTAGTTCACGAGGCTGGATGTCTCAGCTGGCCTTCAGTGTGCTCCAGAATCACAAAGAAGTGGACTGTAATGCCCGAGAAGGGCATGCTAGCGAGAACAAGCTTCCTTCTTCCCCGTCCTTTACACAGGCTGCCAGCAGAAGGTGTGGTCCAGGTTAAAGGTGTGTCTTTGCACCTCAAAGATCTGCATTAGGAGTGGCTCTTCCCATTTCAAATTAGTTAATTAAGAAAAAAAAAAGTCCCTCACGGGCCTGCCTAGCTATTTGGATTTTAGTTAGTTCTGGATGTATAGTCAAGTTGACAGCCAAGAATGGCCATCACTTGGGTGACTGGGGACATGCCCAAGAAGGGTGCTGTGGGACCCTGACCCCTTTCTCTTTTGCTTCCTGGCTGATGAGAACAGATTTGTTCTACCATGTTCTCTATCACAAACCTGAAGGAGTGACCTCCCATACTGAGCCAGAATAAACCATTCTTTTTATAGTTTATTATTTCAGATGCTTTTTTTTATAGTGACAACTAAGTAACATACATATACACTCACATACACTCACACAATGCTCTCATACTCACATATACTCACATACATGCTCACGTTGACACACTCACACACGTACATGCTCACACACTGACATATACACACATACACAACACTCACATTTACACACACTGATACCCCCCACAACACTCACACATGCACTGACACACTCACACTGATACACTGGCACACACACACACACACACACACACACACACACACACCTGTGCAAACACTGGTGATCCTTGTGCTTCTACCCCCCTCACGGCCCAGTGCTGGAGATTTAATCCAGGGCCTTGTGCAAAGGAGGCAAATGCTCTCTCACTGAGCTACATCCTCAAATCTGGATGCCAGCTTTTGGTTGTAACCTTAGTTAAAAGTTTTATCAGTTGCAGTTAAATTGTTGAGTTTCTGTCATTAATTCTGTTGGGTTTTGTATTAGTTTTTGTGTTCCTGTGATAAAATATGACAAAAAGCAATTTAAGGAAGAAAGGCTTTATTTTAGCTTATGGTTGCAGAGGGACAGAGTCCTCATGGCAGGGAAGGCAGTGGCTGCAAGAGCAGGAAGCTGGGTGATCACATTTTACCTCCCACACAGGAAGCAGAGTATATGGAGTATATTCTGTCCATCTGTCACCTATGTATCATCCATCCATCTATCTGACTGTCTGTCATCTGTCTGTCATCTATCATCCATCTGTCTATCTGTCATCTATATGTCTGTCTATCTTTCTACCTATCATCCATCTGTCTGTCATCTTTTTATCTGTCTGTCTGCCTGTCTGTCTGCCTATCTGTCTGTCTGTGTATCTGTCTGCCCATCCATCATCTATACCAGGCTGCCCATATCCACTATCCATCCATCCATCCATCCATCCATCCATCCATCCATCCATCCATCATCTATACCAGGCTGCCCATATCCATATCCCCAAGCCCACCCTAGTGATGTACTTCCTCCAGCAAGGGTGCACCCCCCAATGTTAGCACCACCAACAGTGATCAAATGTTCAAAAGCAGGAGACAATCAAGGAGGACATTTCTCATCTAAACCACCACAGGCTTGAGAGAAAGAGAGAGAGAGAGAGAGAACAAGAGAGACAGAGAGAGAAGGGGGAGAGAGGAGAGATTGACTCATGGTGCTGTAGCCCAAGTGTTGGAAACAGCTAATAGGAGGAAAGATTGGTTTGGCTCATGGTTTAAAAGATTTTAGGCCATTGTGGCAGGGAAAGCAAGGCAGAGCCCATCAGTCCATTGCAGTAGGAGTGTGCAAAGGCTCCTCCCATCCTGCAGGACCAGAAAGTGAGACGGGAACCAGGTATCATCTTCAGAGCGCCACAGCTGTGACCTGCTAGGTCCCTCTCTATTAAAAGCTGCACGTATTTGTTGTTGTTCATGTGGGAAGTGGGTGCACGCGCATATGTGTAGAGGGCAGAGGGCAACTGTGTGTAGTGACACCCTCGAACTACCTTCACACGGGCCCCGGGTTGTCGGGCTTGTGTGCTAGTGCCTTACCGCACAGAGGGCTCACCAGCCCTCGTCTCGACAGGGGGTTCCTTAGCCCCCAAAGGCATTGGGCCTGTGGGGAACAGTTCAGACGCAACCCGTAATACATTACAGTGCAGCTAGAAAAACAGTCTCATCTTACATCGTAGATTTTTTTTTCCTGACTTAGTAGTCTGATGCACAAGTTAAACAGAGCAGGTTGAGTATTTCTAATCTGAAAAACCAGATCTCCAGAATGCCTCCGCGTCGGAGACTTTTGAACACCGGCAGAATGCCACAAGGGGAAATCCCACACCATGGTTTGTGTTACGTGCAGTTACCAAAAATAGTGCTGAGTCGTAGCTCAGCTCTGCGTAGGAGCGTGAAGACATCTAAACGCTCGCACCTCTCGGCCCCGTCTGTAAGATGTGCTGCCTATTGTATGTGCGAGTTTCTCAGAATCTGAAGGGGGAAGAGATCAGGCACAATTGGTACCAAGCAGTTTGGACCGCAGCTGCCTGGCATGCAGAGTCGGCATCCCTGTCTGTCTTCAACCGTCAGGGGAACTTCTAAACAACTGGTTTTGCCCTGGCTGTAGTCGTATATTCTAAACTCTCCTTACTACCATTTCAGAGAAATTCTGCTGTTTGAATTGTTTTTGTTTTTCCTGTTGACACAACGGTTTTAAGTAGCAGGTTTTAAAAAAAAATGATTTTGAGTTTTGGGGTATATAAATATCAGTGTTACATCTTTGTTTTGAAAAATAAAGATACAACTGCTCTTGCAATTTGGTTCACAGGGTCTTTTTTACTGTTTTGTTGAGAAACTGATTCTTTGGTTTTTCAAGACAGGGTTTCTCTGTGTAGCCTTGGCTATCCTGGACTCACTTTGTAGACCAGGCTAGCCTCGAACTCACGGAGATCTACCTGCCTCTGCCTGAGTGCTGTGATTATAGGCGTGTGCCACCATGCGCTGCTGAGAAGCCAACTCTTAGCACATTTCGACTTAATTGTAAACTAATGTTCTTGTGAGGGATTTTGGCAGTGTCATAGTTCAACTGTGAAGCTATTTGGCAAAATGCATGTTCGGTCTGCCCTACGTAGCCTGATATTTTTGTTGAATTTTCTAAACTGTTCTAGGGAACAGTCTCTACCCACATGCATTAATCTACTTACTTGGTCTTTAAATTAAAATGTTTTTTTAAATTAAAATGGTTTTAGCAATTGTTTATTCTAGAGGACAAATAGAATATGTGTTGGGTGCTTCCATTCCTCACTGTTTGTATTTTACCAAGTAGTACAAAAGTCAACGGGAAGAGACCCCTCTTTGGTCAGGCATGTAAAAACAGGAAGGAGGAAGTCTACTGGGAGTCGGTGTTGGCTGATGACCCCTTCATCCTTGCCATAGAGGATGCTCATTACTGAGCGTGCCGCCCTTACCCAGTGTTGCAGAGTGTGCCAATGCCAGTCCTACGAGTGTCAACTCTGGGTACAGGAAGTAATGATAACTAATGTTAACTAATGTTTCCTGTACATGGGGATAGGGTACTATTAGTGAGAACAAATTACAGGAACTCCACACAGTGGAACACAATTCAGCATCAGAGATTTGGGAAAATATCCCTTCATTTTTTGGTCTTTGCTTCTTCAGGGTGCTTAGGCCAGCCAAGTAACCCTTATAATGTGTCCCCTGTTCCAGTGTTGCAGATGGACAGAACCAGAGGTTCAGTCAGCAGCACCTCTTACCTTAAAGGGGTTGGTGGAGTATGTTAGCTCTGTTATAGAAAAACAAGTTGAATATCTCAAATTTCAGCTGGACTTGAGGAATCAGGCTGCCATTATCTTACAAAGCACTACAATTGTTTTGTTAGGTTTATGTGTGTTTTGCCTGCGTGTGTATTTTGCCATGTGCGTGGTTGGTGCGGCGAAGTTCAGAAAAGGGCTTCAGATTTCCTAGAACTGGGGTTGTGGACGCATTTGAGCCACCGTGTGGAGGCTGGTAGCCAAACTTGGGTCCTTGGTAAGAGCAACAAGGACTCTTAACCTCTGAGCTGTGTCTCTAGTCCCCTTTACAAAACATTTTAAGAGCACACATAGCAAACTAGATAAACTGTTTCGTTCAAATGTATAAACAACCGTTGTTTTGTAAACAAGAAATCCTTTCCAGGATTAACAAAAGCAGTTCAATCTTGTGTTTATAGAGCTCCTCCCACAAAGTTCTTAGAAACTCGCAGTTATTCTGCAGCCAGCGGCTATCTTGCCAATTTTAGGATGCTTTGATCGTTATTACTATTACTGTTGTTATAATAATTTTTAGCAGGACCATATTACAGTTGATTTGGGGGAGAGCATGTGGAAGCTTGATGGCCTCGTCAGCACTGAAGTCCTGGGGGTGTTTGGTGCAGTCTCCTCATTTCAGCTTGCCTGAAGAGCCTTACTTCTAGATTATCACGCGGTGTTTCCAAGAATTTTTTTAAAATATAATTGCACAAATTGGCTGGCGAGATGGCTCAGCCAGTAAAGGTGCTTGTTGCCATACCTGTTGACCTGGGTTCAACCCCTGGAATACACGCGGAGCAAGGAGAGGAGCAAGTCTCTCGAATTGTTCTCTAGCCTCTCTGTGTGCACCGTGGCACGCGAGCATGTGTGTGTACATGCGTGCATATCACATATGTGCATGCACACCGACAGATTACAGTAAATACATAAAGATGAGGTAGATTCAAAGCAGATGCTGCGACCCATAACCAGGCCTTCGGCAGAGTGTAGGGAATCATATGAAAGAAGGAGGAATTAGTATATCCTAGAGGGGACAGGGAGCCCCACAAGGTCCAAATATATCTGAGCACAGGGGTCTTCTAGGAGACTGTTTATCCAACCAAGGACCATGTATGGATATAACCTACAACCCCTGCTCAGATATAGCCCATGGTAGCTTAGTATCCAAGTGGGTTCCCTAGTAAGGGGAACAGGAATTGTTTCTGACATGAACTCATGTCATGCCACAGATAAGGACATTGCAACCAACCTGATAAGCTAGGGCCAGACAGAAGGAGAGGAGGACAGCCCCTCTCAGTGGACTCGGAAGGGAGCAGGGAGGAGGTGAGGGAGGGAGGGGGGTTTGGGAGGGAAAGAGGGAGAAGGCTACAGCTGGGATACAAGTGAAAGTATAAAATTATTTAAAAATAAAAAAATATTAAAAAAAAGCCTCGAAAACACACACACACACACACACACACACAAGATGAGGTAGATTAAACAGCTCATACCTCTGTTAGAAAGTTTTAGTTATTTTACTAATCCATGATTTTAGTATCATCCACACACAACAGTTAACATGAATAAATCATAAAGTAATCTGTATGTATTTAATCTGAGGTAGAAAATGAAACAGTCTGATATTCAGTTCATTTAACTAAAGTGCTGATTTCTTACCAGCTTCTGGTTGATATAATACACATACTTTTTATATATTCATTTAAAACTTAAATACTGACTTTAATATGATGCTTAGTAAAATTGTTTTTATGTATTTTTTTTTCAATATGGTATGCTTACTAAATGCGGGATATTGTGTAATACATAAAAGTTTATCCTGTGCCTTTCTGGCCACACAAGCTTGAGGTTGGCAAATTTTTGTTATGATTAAAGTCCTGTTTCACTATTTTAAATGCTTATTTTAAAGTAAGGAGTAACACGATAAAATAGCTCTAAAAAGAAAAATCTAGCCAGGCATAATAGTTCGTACCTTTAATCTCAGCACTGGGGAGGTAGAGGCAGGCAGATCTATGCATTCGAGGTCAGCCTTGTTTACATACCAAGCTCCAGGACAGCCAGAATTACATAGGGAAACCTTATCTCAACAAAACAAACAAACAAGCAAACAAACAAGACACAAGAGAGAAAGCTTGTTTTCGTTTTGGTTTATACTATTCAAATGTCAGATCTAGTGTGAGATGATCAGTCTTGGATGCAGTCAGAAGGATGCTGAGAGCTACTTGCTGGTGAAGAGTGCCCTCTGGTGACATATTCATTTACATTTCTTTTTACCTCACAATTATGAATTGAATATAAAAATAGAAGACATTATCAGTTCTCAAGAAATTGAGAAGAAAAAAATACCCTAAACAAAGCTGGTGGGGTGTATGAATACAGAAGACAGTCCAGACCTCGTATAAAACGCGTGAACGTTCCATGTAATGGGAGGGCGATCTGGTGTAGCTGTAAAATCCTGAAAGGACTGTCTTGAGCCGAAACCAGAAAGAGCAGTAAGATAAGGTTGAGGTATATGGAGGATAAAGCATTCTTGGAATGGTTTCCCCTCCCCAAATTAGGTAGTTCTTGAGCAAATGTTTTGCTCATTTAAGTTGGAATCTGATATTTGTTTAAAGGAAAATAATTCCAAATCATTTTTAATGAAGAGTTTTTCACCCATATGGCATCTCCACTATTCTAGAGTAAAGCCTTACCTCATTGTTTCTTTTTAGTCGTTCCTAAAAATCCAGAGCCTTAAGTGTGTCTGAGAAGACTTGTAGTTTCCTAGCTTCGGCTCCAGGGTCTCATGTGAATTCTGAACTGCTTCGGAAGAGCCAGCACTACTGAGAGACTGAATTGCTTTCAATTTGTAATAATAAAGAATGAAAAAAAAACACTTATGACATTAACCAGAGTGGTAGTCAGAGTCTGATAATTAAATTTAAGTTTGAAATGACTTAAAGAGGAACTATAGTTATTTCATTAATGTGAAATACTAAATTTACATTAGGAATCTATTGAGAATGACAAACTGGAAGTTTGGCTTGAGTTGGCATCTGAAGAATTGGTGAGGAAGTAGCCAGCATGGCTGTGGTTAAGGATGTGAGCACAGCTTTTATTGCTAGAGATGCAAATTAAACCTAATATGTTACTTGAGTAACTGGCAAAAATGCCCTGTGGCTGATGTTTGAAGAGGTAGGAAAGGGAGTCCCAGGCCTCAGGGGGATGAGTGCCTCATACAGTCTTGTCAGAGATGAAGTAGTAACATTTTGTTCGAAAATATTATAGAAAGATTTGACACCAAAAGGTGAAAGTAAGGTCTCTAGTGCACAGAGATCCCTGAAAGTGATTTCCAGGTTTCTAGCACGTGGGAGTCCTTTTCCTTGCTGGGCTCCTTTTGTTTCTTTCTTTCTTGAAAGCAATTAATAAACATAATGAAATCTACACACCTAAAGAAGATAATCAAGAAAGTGGACACAGGCGAAGGTGATTAATCCTCATTTAGAAAGACAAATGGGATGTGCATTGAACTTATGACAGGAGTCTA
>NW_026592510.1:1276518-1321816 GCF_907164565.1 Psammomys obesus | reverse complement strand
GGTCAGATGAAAGGGGAGGAGGTCCTCCCCTATCAGGGGACTTGGAAAGGGGCAGGGAGGAGACCAGGGAGGGAGTGTGGGGTTGGGGAGGAAATGAGGGAGCGGGATACAGCTGGGACACAGAGTTAACAAAATGTAACTAAAAAGAAAAAAAAAAAAAAGAAAGCAATTAAATTTTAATAAAAATGATTTTTTTTGTGTGGCCACCATAGTATCTTACCATAACACTGCAGACAAAGGCCTGGACCAGCTAGCTCATTTGGCTGTTCATCTCACATATTACAGAATGAAGCCTTCTGGGGTAGGAAAAAAAAAAATTACTTTTACTTGAAAAAGAAACTATAGTTATTTCAGTAAAAATGGGTAATTTGTGGAATGTAGGATTAAATACTTTGAGATTACTTTCCTTTTTTTTTTTTTTTTTTTTTTTAGTTTCAATGATATTTTAGGGAAAAATTATATTTTGGGAACCAGTACATTTTATTTTCTTCCCAGATATTGTGATGGACTTCCTCTTTATAATGAAGACACAGCGAAAGAAAAAAAAAAATTGAACAGGGTAAAGGATATGTGCTTTTGATTAAAAAAAATCCTGTTACTGGAGACAAGAGTCCTATTTTACATTTTTTTGTGAGTTAACCTTAAAGACTTTTTCTTTAACAAAGTAAAACCGTTAAGTATTTCTAATTCATTCATTTCCAAAATGTAGCATCTATCAGAACACTGAAGTGTCTCCGCTTATCAAATTACACTTGATAACAAATAATTTTCATGTCGTCCATTTTAACATTTAGATGTTAGTTTTCTTATTTTCAACCACTAGGTGGAGTCCTATACAAATAATTCAAAGAGGTGTCCGTGAAAGCTATTTCTCTTGTTTAAATTCCAAAAGCCTCATGGTATTGGCTGATCAAATATTACAGATTAGCTTATATCTTCACACTTGGCTTTGATGTATGAAATATGGGAAGATGAAGATGGAGTCTCTCTGCACTTAGAAAGTTAAACTATGTTCAGGAGACTGTTTCTGTATCCCTAGTTGCTAACATTAAAACATGGGAATACAATCTTTAGTGTAGTGTACACCATGTTTATTTTCAAACCACAAGTCTTTAAGCATTTGAGTTTTGCACCTGTGTTTTTGAGGATTTTACTGGGTTAGGCGTTTGGAAGGGTGGCTGACTCTTCTCTTGGCGTCCCTGTGTGGGGCGCACTAAGGTGACACTTCAGTGGGCTGGAGAGATGGCTCAGAGGTAGGAGCACCGGCTGCCCTCCCAGGGACCTGGCTTTGGTTTCTGGCACTCACATAGCATCTCATAACTGTCTGTAACTTTAGTCCCAGGGTACCTGACACCCCCCTCCATGGACTCTGCATTTACACAGTACACAGACATAACTGCAAGCAAAACCCTATACACATAAAATTAAAATATGAAAAGGTTTCTTTAAAAGGTATCATCTCCTTAGTGAATGTGCTTTAGCGAAGTGCTTGAGCTGCTGAGCGTCTCCCCAGTGCCCAGAGTCTGAATTGTGAGCACTCCTACATGAGACTATGTTTCCAGCATTGGGTTCAGCTGCAGCTCTCATTTATCAGTGTCCTTGTGCTTTATCTGGCAGGCTCTGTCATACTCACGATTATCTGTGTGTTTATGGGAGCATGGCTAGACTTCTCAGTAGATGTTAGAAATCCCAAGGAATAGCTTTTAAAAAATGGGTTAATTAGAGCCTGGCTTGGTGGTGAATGCTTTAATTCCAGCACTCAGGACGCAGAGGCAGGCAAATCTCTGTAAATGCGAGGCCAGCCTAGTTTACAAAATGAGTTCCAGGACAGCCAAGCCTGTTAACACAGAGAAACTCTGTCTTGAAAAACAAACAAATAAAAAAACCAAACCAGAGCACACCAAACCAAAAACCCCCACTACCACCAACAAACTCCCAAAAGGTTTAATTAAAGCTGTATGTCACTAAAGTTTTTAGCAAAGTAGTATATTTTACACTAATATATTAAGCCAATATAGGGACCAACTTTGGATGCAAGCGTGAATAATGCTGACAGCTCCCTTTCCTGCCCAGCATGTCCCAGTTTCAGAGTTCGTTCCAGGATGGAAAATGAAGTGGTTTTCCAGAGAGGCGCGGAGGAAACTGGCTGTTTTCTCCTCGTGTGCTGCTCCTCATTTTCTGCATTTGTGACTCGATGCTCCCAGCAATTAGCCACGCCTCAGTTCCCATCCCCTTTTCCTGCCCGCTGGCTGATTTCACCTGATGGGTGCAGCAGTGCACATCAGGGATTCCCCGCTGAGTCAGTCTCGATTGTCGCTCTTCAAAGGTGATGCTTGTGGCGGCTCTGCTGGTGCTCACCATCCCGCCCTGCGGTGCTGATCACCGTCGCTGCCCGCGAAGTCAGACAGTAACAGGTTTTACCTTACATCGGGCCAGGCCGACTAGGGATTAAGTCTTGGCTCTGCTTTTTATGGGACTTAAGCGTTAGTCTTCCTCCACTGCCTTTGAAAACTGGGCTGCTAGGAGAATGTGCGGTAGAGATGCAGTGAATATTTAACGAGGCCATGTGTGAGGAGCGTCTGTGTTCCCACCTGCGCAGCACTCGCGGCTCCTTCCTGCACCACAGCCACCCAGCATTTCACACCGGGCATCCAGGCTGCAGCCGCAGTGCTTTCACTGCAAGGGCTTTAGCCCCTGTGCGCCTCCGCAGCCTACCGGAGTCTGAATTGTGAGCGCTCCTACGGGAGACTGAGTGTTTCACGGCATTGGGCTCAGATTGCCTCGCTCATAGCTCATGGACCTTGAATCGAAATAGGTGGCTTACGGCAGCCAGCTGTTTTGGTTTGCTTGTACTAGAGGGGTGTCTTAGGGTGTAAGATTGTCAGATAAGCCCAGAGCAGCCCTCCATAGACTGGGATGATTGGTCATCCTCTTCCACCTCCTGTCCCTTCTCAGTTCTTCTGTCCCTCTTTCCTCCAAAAAGAGGATCAAAGACCTGAAGCAGGTGATGGAGCTAGAACACGTGGCAACATGACATTTGCAGAGTGGGTACCTGATGTGTTAAAAAATTCACAAGGATGGGGCTGGAGAGATGGCTCAGTGATTAAGAGCACTGGCTGCTCTTCCAGAGGTTCTGAGTTCAAATCCCAGTAACCACATACTGCTTTACAGCCATCTATAATGGGATTTGATGTTCTCTTCTGGCATGCAGACAAACATGTAGACAGAGCACTTATATGTAAAATATATATACATAAATAAAAAAATTTAAAGGGGGGAAGGCAAAAGAATTTACGAGGAGGCCAACATTGCTGGGACAGAATAAGTAAAAAGAAGAACAAATAGTAGGAAGTGAGGCCTGTGAGGCAACATGAAGCTCAAAATATATGAGGCAACAAAATATATTGGGCTCTGCAGGGCTGTTGCAAGAGAAACGATTTGTGAGATCTTTTATTTTAATACGATCATTCTTATTATACATCATGTGGCTGCTGTGTGGGGAAGGCTGGAAGGTGGAAGCAAGGTAAAATCATACCAGTTAGGACTCAGCTGGTGAAAATTTAAAGTAAGACGTGTTTGCTGACTTAGGGTGACTTGTCAGTGCCATTTGGGTCCTGGGGATGGGACTCAAGTTGTCAAGCTTGGTAGCAGGCAGCTTTGCCAGCTGAGTGTCTCACCAGCCCATGGCAGCCTTTTGACATGGTGAGAAGATGTTCTTGCTTGCAAATGTGTTGGCTGCATTCATCACTGTCCTAGACCATAGATTGGATACGTAGAGATGGTTGACAAAGAGCTGGTGGCAAAAACAGAATTGCGCCGAACCTCAAACAGGAGGCAGCAGCTGGGGCGGGACCACCTTGAGGTGCTGTCGGAGGTGCTGTGCTCACAGTTCTGCACGGTACAGAGCAATACTTACTGTAGTCAGCAATGGGAAGGCTCTTAGGGCAGGGTGAAGAGAGGTGCGGGGATGAGCTTCCACTTGTCTTTGCCTAGTGTGACAGCCTTTCCCCTATCATCAATTAGTGAAGTTCCCTCAAAGCCTTGGTGCCCAGGGCTTTTATTAGGGTACAGTCATGTGAATGGGGCTAACTGCCTATGTGGATCTGGCTCACTGCCTACCTTGCTGACCTTAGCCTCTAGAAAGCTAAGGCCCCCACTTTTATAAATCTTACGATTATGCCCCTCACGTAAACAGACAAGACGTTATAAAGTGCTCATTCGCAGAGCCAAGGGCAAGCTTCTACATAGTAAAGGGCGCCTTGCCCTTTCTGTGTCGTTAGCATGAGCTGAGCTTCTTTGCAAATGTGTGCTTGTCACAATCTGACCCTGAACTTGAGGAGGTAAACTGTGGGGCCAGATGGCAAGGTGCATATTCCAGCTATTAATCTTGAGTTGTAGAGTTTATGCAGTAATAATGAATAATGTATCCAAAACCAGTAATAACAGCATCCACTTCATAGGCTTGTTGTGAAGGTGAAAGAGTTAATATATGGCTTTTAGAACCTATTCTGACATGTATTAAATGTAATAAAGGTCATGAGTTTCTTCATGTATTTCTTACTTACACTATTGATTCAGTTTTGAGCCCTGGTATTTAGACCCACATCTCCCAGGGCTCAGGATTTTTATTTCTGGATACATATTTAGTGGGTTTCTGAGTCTGTGAATATTAGCATGCAATTATTCAAAAAGAAATGAAATATTTTCCCTTAGAATTATTTCTATGAAGGTAATTCACTGTCCAGTTCATGTACTTATTCAGAGTTGTTGCAAAGATGGAGCTTAATAGGAAAAACTTTTGGTGAACTGAGAAGTTAATTTTAGTTTTCTTCTGCTTACAGGTCTGTGTATGATGATCAACCAAATGCACACATGAAGTTTATGGAAAAGCTAGATGCTTGTATCCGCAATCATGACAAGGAAATTGAAAAAATGTGTAACTTTCATCATCAGGGTTTTGTAGATGCTATTACAGAACTCCTCAAAGTAAGGGCTGATGCAGAAAAACTGAAGGTAGGAATATGTTTGACTCCTCTTTCCCTATATGCTCATTAAATCTTCTAATGCTCTAATGCATGGGCCATTGAGAGCACTTTCAGGAAGTAAAGAGTATATGTACTTGAGAATGTGCTCCGCTACCACAGTTGTCAACACCAGTGACCGTGCTTTTTATTTAATAAACTGTCTTCACATGCGGAAAATGTGCTCAAACATGTAGACAGTGAAGGGCCTATTCACAGTTTCAGAGTTTTAAAAAGATGACAGTACAATGGTGTTAAAAAGCTATCCTCTGATGTCATGAAAATTTACTATAAATGATTTCATGCTGTCATGCTGTTATTTAATTATATTGGAAAATTTATTAAAAAAAGTTGTTCTACCTATTTTTCCACATCAGAGGCATTATCTATTAAACTAGGCCTGGGTTTGTTCAGTCAGGATATAAAATATTTAATTATAGGAATTGCCTTGTCTTTCATTTAAAGTGCTTTTCAGACAGAATGCAAAGATTGTGATTAGAAAAACCATCATATAAAGGATATTCAGATAACAAGAGACCAGACACGGCGTCATGAGGTCACTGAGCACCTCTGTTCTGCAGCTAATGAGATTTTTAATAAATGAGAATGCGCTTCCTCATACGATGACCTAATGAGTCACTTAATATGTGGGAAAATCCAAGCCGAGCTTCGGCTGCACCTGCGGCTTGAACACGTTGCTGTGGATTGAGATTTCTGTGTTTGATGTGCACCAACCTCCCAGGGTTTGCATTCAGAAAGTATGAATGTTTAATTACCGTAAAATGCAATCGCCATTTCCTACGGACAATGAATGGCACATAGACCTCATTGAAGTTATCAAAAAGGGACCAGTGGTCAATTGGGTCAGTGATTTGAATTGTTTGACAGACTCAGAAAAGCAAGTAAAGTTCAAAAATCCTGAGTAAATTTGAGAAGTTTGCCACAGAATCTGTTAAAAAGAACTGTCATAACCAATTGAAGTTAACAAAAGCCCTTTTCAATCAAAAGTTCAAGTTCAAGCTGTAGAGTTAATTTGAATTTGCATTTCTTTGTTCTGAGTTCCTCATGGAGCATGATCTGATTACAAGGGTGAGCAGTTACATCAGGGCAGCTTCATGCGTGTTTGTCTAACTAAGGTGAAATTATTTTTAAGGTGCAAGTTACTGATACCAACCGAAGGTTTCAAGAAGCTGGAAAAGAGGTAGTAAGAAAAGGATGGATGGAGGGGGAAGGGAGGGAGAGACGGAGGAAGGGAAGGAGGGAGGGAGAGAGCTCAGTATATATGGATGCCATTTAACTGTTCAAAATTGTCAACACTTCTATTTTTCTAAGGTGATAGTACAAACAGAAGATATTATTCGATGTAGAATTCAGCAGAGAAATATTACAACCGTAGTAGAAAAATTACAGTTATGCCTCCCAGGTGAGTCAGCCCTAGGTATCATGTGATGTTTGCTGTGGTAAAATTATTTTCTGCTAATGCCATATAGTCGTCTTTACTAGGGGAGTTACAGATTGCTGTACTTGCTTCCCAACCACACCTGTGGTTGCCTTCTATACTCGCTCTGTCCTCTGGATTTCTGTGAGTTTTAAAGTAAATGTTCCCATGTCACTGCTTCCTAAACACCTTTGCTTTTCCCCTCTGCCTAGCTGGCCATCTGGGTCGCCTCCCACCTCCATGTTTGTCTGTTTGTCTTTTCCTCAGAAAACTTTCCCTCAGGGAGAGTGTCTTTAAGTTATGTTTCTCTGGCCTTTATCTAATTTGCCTAATTTTTTACTTCTAGTTTTCCCATTGTTTTCTGTTTGTCGCTTAACAGGTTGATTTTGCTTTGTTCACAATCTCATTTTGCCGATAAGGTAAGAAAACATCAACAACGCTAGGCCTTCCCCATTTTGCCTTTCCTCCTGTCCTTTGGAAGGACTTAGTTTCTGGTCCCAGATATTACTGGGACGTCACATCCATCCTGAAGAAGTAACCACTGTTTTCTTTACCTGGACTTACGGTTTTAAGCTGGATGCTTCCTTTCAAGCGAAACAAAGCACGTATATTTCATTTCTTCTTCTTCACATTGCCAGCGAGATCCATCTCAGGGTCTGGTTTAACAGACCCTGCTTCCTCTTTAGGAAGCAGCCTAACCTTCATATCCAGGGAAGAACGCCTTGTATGCTACTTACACGATAGAAATTTAGCTTAGACTATGAGACATTATCAACATTGTCAGCAATTTGTATTGGCTAAGATAAATAATTATATTTTCCTCACTAATGAGAGTAGCTTTTCTTAGAACTTGTAAAAGTCCACTCAGTTGAGAGCATGGTGGGCCAGGAATTTGCATATTAACCTTGAATAAATAAGATGGTACTTTTCTAAAGGCTTCAGGGTTGAAAATGCTTTGAGTGGGGTTTAGTAGTTCCCCTGCCGCCATTAGCGACCTTGGATGAGCTATGAAGACAGCTTAGATAATAAGCCTAAAAGTGGACACTGGTGGGATGGCAGAGGGCTGGACTCTGCACACGCCTTAGTGGGCTGGATCAACAGGAATCTGACCTCGGTCCTGAGCACGTGTAAATACTTACCCTTCATTGCTATACGTGGTGCTTTGTAGAAGGGTTGAGATAAACACACATTCTTTGCTGAGCTTGTTTCCACTGTTGTTATAATTCACTCTGGCGTTAGCATTTGGTAGTTTTCTTTCTTTGTGGATTCAGTGTAAATTTCCTTGTGTAATTACAGTTGTGCTATTTATGTGGAGTCAAATGAGTCTCACTGTCACTCAGTTTTCTTTCTCTAATTCCACTTCTGGAAAGAGGTATTAGTAGTTTCTAAATAGAATAATTTTTACTACGTTCCTGTCTCGTTGTAGGTGTCAGTATATACAAGTGTTCCAGCTTTATTATGTTAATGTATATGATGTTCAATATGCGCAAATTAAATCATTTTTGTTAACACATGTAACATTTT
The DNA here is from genome assembly GCF_907164565.1 of Psammomys obesus. Taxonomy (NCBI): domain Eukaryota; kingdom Metazoa; phylum Chordata; class Mammalia; order Rodentia; family Muridae; genus Psammomys; species Psammomys obesus. The sequence continues at coordinate 1,313,833 of NW_026592510.1, read as the reverse complement.
ATTTGAAAACATTAGCTCACCACCTCTTAGCATAGAGAAGACTAATGGATTTGTCGAACACTTTTCTTATAAAGCTAAAATGTTGTTTTTAATGCAGTGCTGGAAATGTACAGTAAACTGAAAGAACAGATGAGCATGAAAAGGTGAGTTAGCTTCCCTGTTGTCTTAAATAAGAATCTTTATCAATCAGCACAGGTCGACTCTGTGAACAACAGTGAATCTGAGTTTTGCTTTCTACTTTAACCTTTTTCATGCTTATCATTATCCCTCAGTAAAGCAAACAGTAGGCATTTACTTACGAGTCCTTGTCCTCTATAAGTGATATAAAAGACTGATAGTGTTGATAAAGGATAAGGAGGCCACTCAAAAGCAGTCAGTTTTTGTTCCTGGCATACGATACTGCAATGAATGGGTGATGCAGGAAGTGGGCTGAAGGCAGAGCGCATGTGACTATGAGCTGACAGCCAGAGCAGTGGGCTTCAACTTCTGCTTTGTAATACAGACGGAAACATGACATAAGAGGTAATAAAAAGTGGCTTATTAAAAACAAACAAAAAGAAGTGGCTTATTAAATGCCACAGGAACTTGATAAAATGATGCTTACGGTGCTTAAAGCGAACAATTCCAAAGTAACATTGAAAAGCCAAAATAAACAAGATGTGTGGGTTGGGAAAATAATTTTTCTTTCATTACTGATAAGCAATTATCGTAATATAATACATACACAAATCTGTAGTCAATGAATACCTTACTTTAAAGTGCTATATCTTGAATTTCATTAAACTTTCCCCAATTTGTATTAATTTGTAGAACAGTTTTTCTTTATTAAACATAAATCGGAAAAGATAAGTCTACGTTCTCTTTTTGTGTTGTTCTCATATTTTAAACTTCAAAAATTTGTATTTGTTGCAAAAAAAAAAATCCATCTAACCGCCCCACACGAGGCCCATCAGGGATTATTTCCTTGCTTTTCAGTGACCCGTTCACTTTGGCATTTACATCTTCAGTGTAGAAGTGTGAAAGTGTCTTTAAGTGACTGCTAACTGTTTTTCAGTTTAGGGTTTTATCTCTATTTCCAATAATAGAATCATGTCCCCCAAATATCATATTTTTTTCTGCCTGAAAAATTGGTGCTTATGTGGAATTCTTTCTTTTCTTTTTTTTTTGTCCATCTTACTTATTAGTAAAATCCAGTAATCATTGTTTTAGAGGCAGGTCACACCTGTAGCTCAGGCTGGCCTGGAACTCCTTTTGTAGCTTCAGACTTGGCCCCGCCCCCTAGCTTAGTGCGGGATCGCCGGTAGATGGTAGCTGAGTTGGTCAGTCCACCTAGGCCACCTGGGCCAGCTCTCCAGCACTGCCCAGGCGAGCGGTGGGGTCAGCTCTCACACCCTCGGGGCCAGCTCTCCCGTGTCCACGCCACCAGGGCTAGCTCTATTCTGCTGCCCAGGAGAGGTGTCGGGGCACTCTGCCAAGTGCTGCAGTCAGTGGGGGGAGGGGCCAGCTCTGCACTGCTCTCAGACATCAACAGCCCCACAGTGTAGCCCAGACTAGAGACATCTGCAAGGCTTCTGGTGGTAACGTGGGCAACAGACATCGATCCAGACCCCTGCTGTGCAGGACTGCTGACCCACACATGGCCCTCAGTGGCAGCACTGGGCTGGGACCTCACCGTGGCCTCAGGTGGCTGCACAGGCTGCTCACATCAGGCTGCTCCTCACTACCTCAAGTCTCCAGCTCTGCTCCTCTTCATTGCGCACACTCCCTCCCCAATCCCACCCTCCCTCCCTCATCTCCTCCCTGCCCCTTTCCAAGTCCACTGATAGGGGAGGACCTCCTCCCCTTTCATATGACTTCGTTTTGTCAGGTATTTTCAGGACTGGCTGCCCTGTGGCCTAACAGTACTGCTCCTATACATTAACTTCACCTTCATTGTTTGGGATTAAAGGCATGTACCACTACACCTGAATATAAGCTTTTCTTTACTTGAGACTTTCTCTATACCAGGCTGGCCTTGAACTCAGATATGCTTGCTTCTGTCTTCTGAATTAATGGCATGATTGTATTCCAGCCAAAATGTACAGACCTAGAAGGTCTTTGGATGTGATCTCTTGCCAGCACAGCAATGTTCTGAAATAACATCCCTCTACAGTATTCTTCCCCCAAAAGAGAAAAAAAAAATTTGTTGTGGAAGCTGTAGTGTGTCACAGTGTGTCCACAGCATACCCTTCTGTCTACACTTCTTTGCTTGCAGATGTTTATTGAAATGGGTCTTTGGTCTTGTACGAGGCCTCTGACTTCTGCTACTCTATCAATACTGGATCCTCACTGGGACTCCTCTCTGATACCCTCTTGTTGCCCTATGTCATGGAGATCCTATAGTTTCAGATCTGTAGGACTGACACCTTCATGCACTCCAGCAGTTCATCGATGGGGTTGATGTTGGGTTGGGCCAATTTAAAGCCCTGGATCTGGGCCTGAGAGGTATCTGAGCCGGTCAGCTAGCAGTTCTCTCACGCTCACGCCCTCGGGGCCAGCTCACCACCAGCCCCAGAAACCAGGGTCAGCTGGTCCCTGCTGCCCATGTGAGGTGCAGGGCCCATTCTCCCGAGTATTGCGGGTGGTGAGGGTTGTTGGAAGAGGAGGGTTTCTCTTTGGAGACTAGTGGTGGGGCCAGCTGGCCCATGTGCCTGTCCTTGGGGCTACTTTACCCTCAACTCCTGCAGTGTGCAGGGTCTGCTCTCCTGAGCACTGTGGCTTCTAGGGGTGGGGCTGGTTCTTCTGCTCTTATACCTCCAGGGCCAACTCTTCCAGGATGCCCAGGTGCGCCCTCAGACGTCAACATGTCCCCAGGGAATAGCCCAGACCAGGGCCAGCCACCTGGCCTTCGGTGGCTGCAGACCCCTGATGCTGCAGGGCTGTGGACAGCAGGGGCCAGGACCCCACTGTATCCCAGGTGGCATCACTGGCTACTCAGAGCAGGCTGTTCCTCACTGCCCTTGAGTCTCCAGTTCTACCCCTTGTCATTGTGCCCACATCCTTCTGCTTCTCTTTCTCTTCCATTTCTCCACCACTTACCTGTTCCTCTTAGTGATGTCTGGGGTCTCTGAGTGTCTAGGGTTGTCTCAGGAGTACTATGCCTTGCTCATGCATTATGGCAAGGGGCAGGGGTTATCTCAGGCATGGTCTGCCCCTAAGGCCTACATGGCACTGGATTTGTGGTCATCTCGGGCAAGCTCCCTGTCCAGGTCCCATGGTGCTGGTCTGGTGGGGCCATCTCTGGCTTACTTCTTGCCCGGCTGCTTGAGTGGCCCCTTCTAAGGGTCACCTGTCTCAGGCTCACTCCCACCCGGGGCTCACAGCCCCAGGTGAGGCTCTTCTAGTCTCCAGCTTGCTCTCCCTCCTGGGAGCCCATATGGACCTGACTGGTGCCAGACTGGGGCAGACGAGTGCTCATCTCAGGCTCAGTGTTTGCAGAGAATGCTAGGCTACTAAGCATTCAGATATCCACAGGTCAGAACACAGCCTCTCCTCTCTGCCACCTGCTGACACACGGGACACAGCAGCCACACCTCACCTGCAACCTCTTGGGGCAGCACCTCTAGGAAAATATTTGCTGAGTTGAAAGAAGTCACCTAACAAGTGATTTTCTTCTGACTTTTGAGGCATTTAGTGATACTTCTAATTAAACAGCAGTATGAAATGCTCTTTTAAAAAAGTTACATAGGCGCTGGGGAGATGGCTCAGTGGCTAAGAGCATGGCTGCTCTTCCAGAGGACACAGGTTCAGTTTTCAGCGTTCACATGGCAGCTGAGAGCTGTCTGTAATTCAGGTTCCACCGGTACAACACCCTCACCTCACAGAGACAAACATGTAGACAAAACACCAATGCACATGAAATAAAAAGAAATCATAAAAATGTTAAATAAATTCTACATTTATTTAGAATTTTTTTGATGGTACCATTTTGTGGATAGATGTTATGGTAGGAGAGAGAGTAAGAAATTACATAGTGACTAAGTATTGTGATTTGAAAGTTTATTTACAGCTAAGAAGTTATAATGACTATGGTAATGTTTCTCATGTTATAGATTTAGATGGAATTAAGTAAGGAGGATTGTGTTAGTGGAAGCCATGAATGTGCAGCTGACAGTGTGTGTTTAGGGATAGAGATAAGTGTTAGTTTTATTTTCCCCCTGGTGTTTGCTATATATGGAACCCAGGGCCTGTACATGCTATGTAAATGTTCTGGCATGAGGAGCTTAGCTCCAGTCACTCCTTTTTGAGGGCAGCATCAGACTAATTCATCATCTGGCCTTGTTTGTAAAGTTAATCGATGTGACCTTCTTGCCATCCCTTTTGACCCCTCCCAGGTATTATTCTGCGCTCAGAACGATGGAGCAGCTAGAGAAGGTGTACTTCCCCCGGGTCAGGCAGTACCGCTTCTGCCAGCTGATGGCAGACACGCTTCCTAAGCTCCGACAAGAGGTCAAGGACATCTCCATGTCTGACCTCAAGGACTTTCTGGAAAGCATTCGAAAGCATTCTGACAAAATAGGAGAAACAGCCATGAAGCAGGTGAGTTTGAGATTTTCGTTTATCTAGGATGTAAACTTTGTCCAAGGTTTACCTCTCGACATGCTCACCTATGTTTAAGCTAACCATTTTCTTATGCTCCCTGGTCCTCCTGCAGAATGAATTCTGCCACTATTTTCTTTAGACTTACAGATATTTTAGAAATTTAAGTAAAGTCAGTTTAACTTGAATTCTTCAGGCCCTTACCAGCTAAGCCCTCAGCATTCTGCCTTTCTGTTCGTATGGTTTAACACCAATGTTTTCTGGCCAAATCTGCCATAAAAATAGGTGTCAGCCACAGAAGTGGAAGCAATTTCACGCTAAGGTCCTAAATTGTTCCTTTGAAAAGATTAGTGTTTATTATTTTCTTTTGCATGTGTGCGTATGTCTGGGTATAGGTATATGTATGTGAGTGTAGGTGCCTGAGGCAGCCAGAGGTGCTCGGTACCTGAACGTGTCGTTCCAGGTGGTTGGAGCTGCCTGTGACCTTCTTGCTGTCCCTTTTGACCCTCCCAGGTATTATTCTGGGTGCCAAGAACTGGACTCTAGTCCTCTGCAAGAGCTTAACTGCTGCGCTCTCTCTCCACTGCCCACAAATTGTTCCTTTTTTAAACATATTAAAAATACAGTCTGAATTAAGACCTACAGTTCAATAAGAAGATCAGAAACAAGCACAATAAAAGATAAAATACAGTATGGAATTGAACAGGGCAAAAATTGGATCTTCATCTTTTCACATAAAATTGATAATCCCTCCTGAGAAGGGAAGGAAGTACAAATCGGGAATTCAGTGAGGACTTTGCTACAGACCCTTCGCCTACATTTAAACCATAAGAACGTATGGGGTTGAGAGGTGGCTTCATTGGTAAAGGGCTTGCTGCTCAAGCGCTAGGACCTGAGTTTGTTCTCCAGAAACCACATAAGAAGCCAGACATAGTGTGTGCTTGTAATCTCAGTCCTGGAGAAGCAGGTATGGGCAGATTATGAACAAGTCACTTGGGATCTGGGTCAGCCCTAAGTCGAAGTGAGAGACCTCATCTAAATCAATCACTCAATCAATCAATCAATCAATCAATCAGAATTCCTGAGGAATGGGGCTTGAGTGTACTTCACATATACATGCCTCCTTTACCCCCAACACACATAAAAATCTTATATAAAAAAGGAATATGTTATGGTCATTTTTAAAAGCATTTTACATGGTAGCACACAACTATAAACCTAGCACTTGGGAAGCTGGAGCAGGAAGATCTCAAGTTTGTGTCCAGGCTGAGATATTGGCTATCTAGCAAGAGATTGTATCAACTATATAACTGCTATACAGGCAGGTAGACGGATGAGTGGATGGACGGATGGATAGAGAGTAAATGTTGGGCCAGTTTCGACTGGAAACAATTTTGAAACTGTTCTCCCTAAAATAGGCACAACAGCAGAAAAGCTTCAGCGTCGCTCTGCAGAAGCAAAATAGTGTCAGGTTTGGACAAAACATATATGTAAATAATGATAGAATTCTGGAAGAAAAGAATGACATCATCTTGAAACATGTACTGGAAGAGGAGGCTGAGAACGAAGAGGAGGTATTGGATCTCTCTTTTTTACTGAGTAATGTTTTGCTTCATAAAGTACTGTATTTTCTATGTGCAACCTGAGTTATGTGTATCAGTCCGTAGTGGGCAGTCAGTGATGGGGGATATTAGACTGCACAGGGACAGACAAACAGGGGATATCACAGCCTGTGTATTTATGGATGGCAGAGCCTTGCTGTTTGGCATAATTAGTAGTAAAACAAAATCTAATCTCTCTCTCTCTTTTAAAACTATTTGAACTAGACAGGGCACGTTTTTATTTCATAATTTTTTTTTTTAACTGTATGTGGCCTGACTCCGGATAGCTGACCACTTTATTTCATGTTTTGTTTTAGTGTGCTAGCCTGTGTGTCGTGTGTGTGGTGTAGGTGCATGTGAATGCACAGGTACACATGGATGTGCATGCATACTCACGTAGAGGTCAGAGGCGAGCACCAGGTGTCTTCTTCAGTCACGCTGCTTGTGTGGGGAAGACCCTGTGTGCCACAGTGGGGTGTATAGCGGCCAGAGGACAACTTGGTGGGGTTGCCCTTCCTCCTTCTGGGGGGTCAAACCCGGGTGCTCAGGCTTGTGTGGCAAGCACTGAGCCACCCCGCTGATGCCACCTCAGCGTTCCTGGGTCTCACTGGGCTTGGACTGTCAGGTTGGCCAGGCTGACTGGCGAATGCATTCCAGGGACCACCTGTTCCTTTCAGAGCTGGGGTTACAGTTGTATGCTGCCACTTCTTGAGCTTGGTGTGGGTTCTTGGGGTCCCAGCTACATTCCTGATGCTTTTGTGGTAAGCACTTTATGGCCTGAGCCGCTCCCCCAACCCTCTGCCGTTTTATTTCAGTTTGTATCGAGGTGCTACGAAATAATCTTGTTGTGGCTTCTGTTAAGAAAATTTGAGAATTTTATACGTTGCATTTTGAGTGGACCCAGCACCCGACTCCTCCCCTTACCGTCCCTTCAGCCCTCCATCCCACCAACTTCAAGGTTACTTCTTCCCTTCTTCTTTATTCTTCCTCATCTTCTTCCTCTTCTTTCTCCTCTTCTGTCTTCTCTTCTTCCTTTTTCTTCCTCCTTCCTCATTGAATTTGGTTTGTGTGGCCCAGCTAGTCCTGGGGATGGGCCCTGCCCTGGTCCATGGTTGACCTCCCCTCACTAGTAAAACAAGCAACACGATTTTCCCTTTCCCAGCAGCCATCTAGCCGTTCGCTAGTGGTGGGACCCCACGTCTGCTTTCCCCACTCTCTGCTGGGACTCTGTCTGGCAGAAGCTTGCACAGCTCTTGAACACATTGTTACAATTGCTGTGAGTTCATATGTACAGCTACCCTTATACATCTGGAAAACACTTTTCTTGGAATTATTTACCCCCTCTGGCCCTTACAAGCTTTCTGCCCACTCTTCCAGAAGCACCGCTGAGCCTTGGGGTGAGAGGTGTGACGCGGACATCAGTTAATGGTTGAGTACTCCACAGCCTTTTGTTCTCTGCATTGAACAATTGGGGGGACTCCAAAACTCATCTTTTCATAAACAAATGATTTACTTATTTCTTATTTTAAGTACGTTAATGTATGTCTGTGTGGTGGTCTTGGATGTCCTAGAACTGCAGTTACAGACAGTTGTGAGCTGCCGTGTGGGTGCTGAGAATTGAATCTGGGTCCTCTGGAAGAGCAGTTAGCACTCTTAACTACTGAGCCATCTCTCCAGCCCTATTTATTTTTACCTTAAAAAAAGTTCTAACTGCCTAGGAACCTTGAAATTATTTTTAATTTTTTCTATCCAAATGTATTCTTTCATCCTATTGTTTTTTTTTTTTTTTAATTTTCACCACACCACAAAGGCATCTGTTGAGTCAGTCTTGAGTTATCATTACTATTTTGAAATCTTTTCTTTTATAATTTGTGCGTGTGTGTCTGTGATGTGGATGCTGCGGAGCTGGGGTTACAGGTGCACGCACTGAGGTCTAAGGTCGACTACAGGAGTATGGTTGGTCGCCGTCCAATGCAGTCACTGAGGCAGGGCCTTTCAGTTGAACTCAGGGCCACTTAGCTGGCCAGCTAGTTGGAGATCGCCTGTCCCCACAGTGAGATGAGTGCTGGCAACACCTATCTGGCATTCATGTGGGTCTGGGGATCCGAACTCTTTAAGTGGCGAGGCGAGCAATTTAGCCACTGAGCCTCCTCTCCAGTTCCCATCCTCTATTTCAGTCAGTGGTTTTGGAAGTAGAGCCAAGGACATATGTAGCTCAGTGATAAAGCGCTTGTGGAAGACCCCACTAAAAGAATTTTTTTTTTTTTTTTTTATGTAGATGGTTGCATTTCACTCTGATAAATCACTGAATAGCTGAAGTTGCTGTTTAGGTTGTCATTGAAGACAAAGACAGTTAGTTTTCTTAGGTTGAATTTTGAGATAGTGTGCAAATTGAAAACATGGTTTCAGTGTGAGACACTTTCTAAAACTGACATTTTTGTCCTCACTTTTTAGAGGATCTCTGTGTTCTTTTCTCTTTTGAGGTTGTGGGTGATAGAAACAGCATTTTTAGCTCATTTTCCCCAGCCTGTCTTGCACTCCTCCAACTGTTGGCACTGTTAGAATGTTAGCTCTAAGTTTATTCCTTAAGGTGCTTGGGCTGTTCCCCATTCTTTTGGATGTCACTTACTATTTCTATGTTTTGTTTTTGCCATTTCTTCCTAATAAGTAAGAGTATAATCTATTCAGGATTTACGAGAATAGAAATTATAAAGCGATTCACGAAATTTCTCAAGTTTGAGTGACTTTGTAATATTTTTAATTAATTCTAAGAAATACTTTCTCTATTAAACATAATATGAATTATGTTTATAGTACATATTCTAGAAGTTGGCAAGCATCTTAAAATTGACACACTAATTTTAAGTAGCTATGATGTTTCTTTTTTTTAATGGTCCATGGGGTAATGACAGTTTCTACTTGAAACAGTAATGGAAATCATATGATTTTGCTTCAGATGGAACTTTGTTTAAAGCTAGTGTGTAAACTCATGAATTATTAACTGTAAACAAAGCAATAGTGACTATGTAGTTATCACAGCAGTGCTCTGATACTCTACCAGGCATGATACAGATAAGTTTTCTAGCTGGGGAAATAGCTCAGTGGTAGAGTGCTTACGTGGCATGTGCAAAGCCCTGGACTCAGTGTACAGGATGGGGGGAAAGTATTTTTCTTTTGTAATCTGTAACAGTCAGTAACAATAGTAAACATATAAGAAATAAAGCTACAAAAACACCAAAGTGAAACGAAACAGAGTTGGGTTTATATTGTATGCTTCTTAAGGGAGAATTAAATAAATATCATAGTCTGGGAATCACTATCTGTCTTTAACTTTGTGTTATCTAAAAGTTTAACCTGTCATTTTTAAAAATAGATTTATTTTTTAGGTCTTAACTGTTCAAGATCTCGTTGATTTTTCTCCTGTTTACCGATGCTTACACATTTATTCTGCTTTGGTGAGTATTTTGCCGATTCTGACCTTGTGTGGGCCCAGGGTGATTCTGTGCTTTTGATATGTGCCAAGTGTATCAGAGTCTGTGTTTATCTATGTCTGTGTAAGTACATCTTGTGATGTCCATAGAATGCCAACTCTGGTTCATTTCTCAGAGCAGGCCCCCGTCAGTAAGTGAAGGAGTTAACCCATTTTTAAATAACTGCTTTATCAGGATGTAATTCAGGGCTGGGGATGTAGCCCAGTTGAAGATGACTTTGTAGCATGTATGAAGCCCTGGATATAAGACTTGGATATATCTGATTCTTTCATGGTTCTCACAGGCTCATCTTTTTCTCTGGTGTGTGCGATCGCTTTAAGTATCTCACGCAGTGCTAGGTTGGTGGTCATGAGTTGCTTTTGTTTGTGCTTATCAAGGATGTTCCTGTTTCTCTTCCAATTTTAAAAGCTGCTTTTGCTGGGTGTAGAGTGTTGGTTGACAGTTACTTATCCTCAGGGCTTGGAGTACATTGCTCCACAGTTTGGAGGGGAGCTCTGATGTAACTCTTGTGGGCTTGCTTTTGTAACTGAGTTGTGTTTTCTTCTTGTGACTTTCCGTGTTCTTTCTTAGCCTGTGTTCTTAGCATCTTACCATTAATGTGGCATGGGTGGATTCTTTTTTGGTTATGTCTGTTTGGGCCTTTCGGCTTCTCCCATGCTTTGGTATCCATATATTTTCCTACATTTGGAATTCCTTTTGGCAGTAATTTCCTTTAAATGTTTTGTGTGTCTTGGGTTTGCAGTTCAGTTCCTTCTTACCCATGGATGTTTAGGTTTGTTCTTCTGATCATGTCTTAGAATTCTTGAAAATTCTGGAGATATATATATATATATATATAATTGTATATTGTATAATTATATATATATACAACAATAATATACAACAATTATATATATATATATATATATATATATATATATATATATATATATATATTATTGTTGTCTGAAGTTTCCTCAACCTTATCTGAATGACCAGTGTTCTCTGTCCTGTGGCTCTAGTCTCTGTCCTGTTGATCTGGTCTCTTCAGTTTCCAGTGTTCTCTGCCCTGCTGTCCTGTTGCTCCAGTCTCTTGGTGGCACTTTCCACAGAGTTGTTTGTTTATTGATCTTTTTTTTTTTTTTTTTACCCCCGCTTCTGTTTGTTCTTTTCATGACTTTTTTTTTTCGTTGATGAATTTTTCATTCATATTGTTGATTTGTCGGGCTCCACCTTAGCTGCATCTCTTCACCTTCTGCTTGTTTTAACCCTTATAGAGGTCATTATAAAAAACATTCTCATGAATTCTTTGGCATTTCATCTATTCAGATCTTTGGGTTCACTTTTTTTTTTTTTTTTAAAGAAGTATGGACTTTAGAAGTCATTCTCTCTTGTTTCATAACATTTCTTACAGATTTCTGTGCTGTGATTTGCACATTTGTTGAGATTTTTCTCTTTTTTTTTTTTCTGAAAATTTTCTTATCACTCTTACTTTATGGCAGTCTTCTTAGTAGATAGCCTTCTGGCTTTATGATCCCCAGTAAAGACCTCCCCCCTCTCCAGATGTTATCGTCTCTGAATCACAGTGCAGAGTCTGAAGTGAGAAGGATGTTTCTAATGCAGTAACTTCTTGTTAAAGTTCTCAGTTCCGTCTGAGTGCGGTAGTGCGTGCTCATTCTGTGAGCACGCAGATAGCAATAAACATTAATTATTAAATACCATTGGGTTAATAATAAAATGTTAGCCTCAAAAAATGAACAAACGAAACAAAATTATTCAATTGTATAAAAACGTAAAAGTTATTAATTTTGAACACAAATTTGTGTGTTTTTTTACTCATTATTAGAACATAGCTCATGTTTATGCTATTTGGATTCATTAAGTAGCAATTAAAATAGCTTATCCCTGAAGTAAAATAATAATTTTAGCATCTAAATTTTTGTATGCTCAGAAATAAAATAAACATCAAAACATTTTACATTAGAAAATACATTTGGACAAAATACATCAAATTAGTAAAATTGTGTAAAGGTTGCTAGTGGGAGTTCAAAAGTAAAGGGATAAACCGTGTATGTGAGAGCTATTCATGAATTTAAGTAGATGAGGCATGGCTCTGTTTAAATGAGGTTGTAATACTTTATTTTAAAATTTTGGCATTTATATTATGCTTCATGGCATATCCTCTGCATTTGTTCAAACTTTTAGTAAAAAATTCAGTTCCTGTGATAAAAATTGCATAATCAGTAGCATAGTTATTTTGAAGTTCTTGGTAGCTGGAGCACAAGGACATTAGAAGGTTTTCCATAGGAGATGCTTAACATTTTTTTTTCCTTTATGAGTTTATTTTTGATGACATTTAGAAGGGTAATGGTTTTGTAGCTACTTAATATAAAAAAATAAATCAATATTTTCTGTTGAAATTTTTTTCTATTATTATTATCATTTTATTTTATTTTTTGGAGTCTTGGATGAAGAGGAGACTCTGATTCCCAGCTTCTTTGACTGAGAGGATTCTTACTAAGCAGAGAGGTGTGTCTGTGTTTAGCATCATCCATTTATTTGTTGGGTGGTGCTGTGGTAGGGAGGCGTGAATGTTACAGAATAACTGGAAATAATGAGCGTTGGGACACTAGGGAGAGCTTTCAAGGACTTGACATCCAGGAGGAGTCCTGGAGGATGAGTAAAAATGTCAGAGAGAGAATGTGAGCTAGGAACTGCCTATCAGGAAGAGCATATGTCAAAGCCTGAAAGTGGACGAGGGTAGTATTGGGTTCACAAACAGAGTGTGGCCAGCATGGAGAAAAAGGTCAGCTCGTAGTATGACAGCTATTTTCTTTATTTAATGCCTCTCACTGAGACACATTAATGTCTTTTCACTAGTCAGTGAAAAGCCTGTAAAGTTTAATTGGTAAATTAGGAAAATGTCTAATTGTTCGAACTTTATTTTAGGTAACTTCCAAATAAAGTTACTATTGTTGAGCTATAATGCCAAACCCTTCTTCTTGACCTTCAGTATGAAATGCCATTTGTCATTTGCATTTCAGTTTGGAGAATTAACATAACTCTCAGAGGGTGAAGAACGATCTCAGCAGGGAGGGCAGGGGAAGGAGGGAAGCTGTAGGGGCCATCATGACCATCAGTCTCCCCATGTTTTCTAGGGTGATGAGGAAACATTTGAAAATTATTACCGGAAGCAAAGGAAGAAGCAAGCACGCCTGGTTCTGCAGCCACAGTCGAGTGTGGTGAGTGGGAGCTTCCTGTGCCAGTGAGGCTGGTACTTTCACCGTCCCCGGCTTTCGTTTTCAGAGCATGTATCACTGCTCATTCACATATAAATATTTATTGAACACCTACCATTTCTCGTCATTGATTTAGGTGCCAAGTATACAATAGTGAGCAAAACTGGGTCAGTCTCTTCTCTCATGAGTTTACATTCTTTTAGGAAAGATAGACATTGAATTAAAAACACATAAGCAAGCAGAATATCAGGGAGTGATAATTTGTTTCCGACAATATGGTAAGCTGTGTGCTGTGATTCTTTGTCACACTGAACAGAACAACTAAAGGCAGTGGATAGACTTTTTCTTTGTATTTTTACTTTTAATTATGTGTCTGTGGCTGGGGTAGGTTTGTATACGTGACTAGGGGTATTGCAGAGGCCAGGAGAGGGCTTTAGATCCCCTGGAACCGGAGTTACGAAACTCTGGCCCTCTGTAAGAGCAGCAAGTGCTCTTAACCACTAAGAGCCATTTTCTAGCCTCAAGATAGACTTAAAAAAAAATAGATTTTTAAAAATGTACTGAGGATCTGGCAGAAAAGTATAACTAAGCCAGAAACTTTGGCTGTGGTGACAGTTACATGACTAAATCTGTTTGTAACTCATGGACACTACCCATGAAAAAAAAATGCCTCAAAACCTCTGATGTGAGCTAACTGAAGGTGGAAACTAGGTAGGTTTGATCCTAGAAGGATCTATGGGGTGGGAAAGCATGATTTTTGGGTGATACAGGGCCAAGCCTACAGCACTGAAAGCAGGTAGGCTGTAAGAGATCACCTTTCTTGAAATCTGGAGCTTCGGGGGGCTTAACACCCATTGCTAAGATGACCCAGAGACAAAACCATCTAAAAACCTCTCAACAAGTAATGACAGGTAAACCAACTTTAAAAACAGAAAACGATTTAAGTAGATATTTTATTGCAGATACACAGATGATATGCATACGTATGAAAAAGTGGCAGCTGACAATTGTCTGTAACTCCAGTTCCAGGGCTTCTGACACCCTCACATAGACATAGATGTAGGAAAAACATTAATGTATATAAAATAAGGATAAAGTATTTTAAAAGGCAGGGGAGGCAAAAAGGAAAACACTACCAAATGGAAGACTGAGACGTAAGAAAGGATAAACTGTTACCCTTCTGTAGATGATCCCCATGGGGCTCAGATCCTGTCAGTTGACAAGTAAAACCAGCCAGCATCAAGAACGTACTTGAAACAGAAGGTAGTTCCTATAAACAAATTTATGGATGGAAATCAGATGATCAGAGTTTTCCTCTATGCTTTTGCTAAATTTATATCTGGCAATTGTCCAATTTTTCCACGTCTATGAGTGGTCACGTGTGTTAGGTGCATGTGGTGGGTGAGTGTGTTGTAGTCAGAGGACAACCTTGGCTGTTATTCCTAAGTGTTGTCCACACTGTATCTTAGAAAATATATTTTTAAATTAAGATACAATTGCATCACTTTTTTCCTCCTCCCACTCCCCCTGACTCCTCCTTGGTCACTGCCCTCTTTTTCTTTGATTATTATTGTTACCTATGCATACATACAACCTGCTGAGTTCATTTTTGTTGTTTATGTATATATGATTTCGGAGCTTACCACTTAGTATTGGATTTTTTAGAAGACGTATAGTCTTCCATTAGTCTGGAGCTTGCCAAATTGGCCATTGAGCTCCAGAGTTCTACCTGTCTCTATTCCTCTAGCACTGAGACTACAAGTATGTGCCTGGCTTTATTTTGTTTGTGTTTAGAACTTATTTAATGTTTATTTACATCTGTGTGTGTGTGTGTGTGTGTGTGTGTGTGTGTGTCTGTGTGGGAAAGTGAATGTGAGTGCAGATGCCCATGGAGGCCAGAAGAGGGCACCAGGTCTCCTGGAGCTGGAGTTGTGAGCCACCTGACATGGAAGCCAAACTGCAAGAGCAATAAGCACTGTTAACTACGATGCCATCCCTGCAGCCCCAACACCTGGCTTTTTAAATATAGGTCTAGGGAGTTGAACTCATGTCCTCATGTTTGTGAAACAATCATTTTACCAGCCGTGTTACCACCCCAGCCTATATTTTTTTTTTCACATTTTTATGTGTAGGTATGTACTTTCATGTGTGTATATGCATTTTTTTTGCATTTTGTTGCATGTGTGCTTGTACCTGTGCACGTGTATGTGTGTGTGAATGCATGCATTTATGTGCTAGTACGTGTGGAGGCTACAGGTTAGTGTGGGGAAATTAGCCTCAGTCTCTCTTTCACTTTATCCTTTGAGGCAGGGTCTCTCATCAAACCTATAGCTCATGGGTATAGCTACTCTTGCTAGCTGCCTTACTCCAGGGATCCCCGTTCTCCTCCTCCTGAGTCTAGAATTAGTGGCTGGCTGCCATGTTCACCCACGTTTACATTAGTTCTGACACTTGCCAAGCAGGGCTTTAGCCACAACCATCTCCCTAGCCCCACCCCAGCCCATTTTTAAGGTATTTGACTTTGATTGTAAACGGCATAAAAGTGTTATGTGTGACACTTACAGGTTTTGGTAGAGGATAAAATGTTCTTGTAGGCTTTTGAAATCTTTCTCCTGATAGCTGTGTGAGAGCAGATCGTGGTAGGCCAGTTTAGAACCTGGAACTAGGGAGGATGGTGAGACAGTAGCTCAGATGAAAGATAGTGTTGGCTTCCACTGGCCAGATGTGGGTTACCCCTTACTTATTTATCTCTTTCCTTCTGAGTGTGCATCCCACTAGGGCCTGCAGGATCATGCAGTGGTAAGGCTGCTCGCCTGCTGATCGGACTTTTTGATTCTTGGAGCCCAAGTAAAGGTGGGAGGAGACAGCTGACTCCATAAAGTTGTCTTCTGACCTCCCCACACACGGTCTGGCATGTGTGTGTTCATGCAAATAAACTCCGTATACTCACACACTAAATAATAATAAAAAAAAATTTTTTGAATGTACAATCCATGAGAGAAAGGGCTTTTCTTTGTTTTCAAGTATGTTCCTGGTGCATAATTATTAAGTTGAACTTAGTAGGCTCTCAATAAATATTTATTAATCAAGTTATAGTGACTTGAAACTTTTATGTTACTGTATTTATTGGTTTAAATTGATTTTTATTTTTCATTTTAAGCATGAAACAGTTGATGGCTATAGAAGATATTTCACTCAGATTGTAGGGTATGTATCTAATATGGAAGAAAATACTACTAATGTTGTTAAAGTTTGTTAAATGTCAGAAATAATCATTTTCTACTTGCGCTTTCTCCCTTTTTCCCCTGAACACATGCTATGTTGGTAATTGCCATTTTAGGTTCTTTGTGGTGGAAGACCACATTTTACATGTGACCCAAGGATTAGTAACCAGGGCATACACTGATGAACTTTGGAACATGGCCCTCTCAAAGATAATCGCTGTCCTTAGAGCGCACTCAGTAAGTCAGATCATTTATGTTAATAGTTGTAATTTAATTTGATTTGTATAATGTGGAAAACTGCACCTTTATTACTCTGCATTTTTTAGGTAATTGCTCAGATTTGTAAGTGGTAATATCAAGGTTTCTGTCTGGTTACATCGGGCTGCAGTTTTGTAGCTGACTGGGGCTTCTCAAGACACTTTTATTGGAGCATTGCAGAAACTGAAGAATTAGGCTGTCTCATTAGTCTCTGCTGACCTCTTCATTAGATCACCACGCAACACTGTGAAGAAAGGGTTTTAATTATTCCAGATTTTTGTTTCCAAAATCAATTATACCACTAAAACTCAGTAGAGCTCATTTGAGAATGTTTATAGTTTTTAAAATCTGCAGTTTTTACAGTTCGAACTCATTTGCAATAATAAACCGTCATGTAATGAGAGATCATTTTTAATGAGTTAAAATTAAATGATCAAGTATTTTCTTAATGCCCTTTGTGGAAATAACTGGTTTTAGTAGTTTGCCTTCAATAAAGTAGCCTTACATTTAAAATTTTGTAATGTTATTATAATTAGCAATTAAGATTTAAAATAGGTGAAAGGGGGATTTTATGATATTTAGATTCTGAATATACTATATTTGTTTATTAGACTTACAGATTTTTGATATATTGGCAATAAAGCTTTACAAACATTTCAGTAAGTATTTTGGGGGTGCTGGAAATGAAATCATGTAATCTAGAAAGTATTCTGCCATTGAGCGAGCCCCTGTTCATGAATAGTGGATGCATTTTATCATGCTTTATATTAAAATCACCTCCAAGTATATACAGTTATGGCATATTCCTATTAAATCCATGACATTAACTATGAAATTATAATATAATAGCATATTCAAAATCTTTTTTTCTCATTTATTTGTTTTTATTCACTTTACATCTTGGTTGTAGCCCTAGTCCTCTTCCCCTCCCAGCCCCATCCTCTCTCCCTCACCCTTCCCCCTCGCCTCTTCCTCAAAAAGGGGAGCTCCCCTTCCCATCTACCCCAGCTCATCAAGTTGCTTCAGGACTGAGGATGTCCTCTTTCTCTGTGGCTTGTCAAGGTAGTCCCAGCAGGGAAAATGGTCTAAAAGCTAGCAAGTGAGTCTGTGTTTAATGCAGTCCCCACTTCCCTTGCTAGAGGACCTACCTGAAGCCTAAGCTGCCCACCTGCTACATCTTTGTAGGGGGCCTAGTTCAGATCATGCATGGTCCTTGGTTGAGGCTTCAGTCTCAGCAAACCCCTCCGGGCCCTGGTTAGTTGGCCCTGTTGTTTTTCCTGTGGAGCTCCTTGTCAGTTCCTTTTCTCTTTCCTCCCACTATTCCCCAAGACTCCTTATGCATCATCGCCCAGTGTTTCGCTGTGAGTCTCAGCATCTGTTTTCATAGAACAACTCTGACAGGCTCCTGTCTGCTAGCTTAGTAGAGTATTGTTCATAGTGTCAGGGGCTGGCAGTCTCTGATAGAGTGGGGCTTTGGTCGGGCCAGGCATTGGTTGGTTGGGCTTCCCTCAACCTCTGCTCTCTGTTCTATCTTTATCCCTGCACATTTCATAGCAGGGTAAATCTTGGGTCAAAGTTTTTGTGGATGGGTTGGTGTTCCTCACCCTTTACCAGAAAACTAGTCTAGTTAGAGGCACAGACCCAAAGAAGATAAGTAATAAGGAGGACTCAAGTGAGGAAGCACAAATCTCACTGGGAAGGAGAGATAGAGTAGACAGAGGTAATGGTGTTCCCCCCAGAATAGACAGAGGTAATGGTGTTCTCTCCCTCGCATCTTCCTCAGAAAAGGGGAGCTCCCTTTCCCATCTACCCCAGCTCATCAAGCTGCATCATGTCTGATGTAACTTTCCCTGTGGCCTGGTAAGTGTTGCCAGGGGGAAGTGATCAAAAAGCTGGCAAGTGAGTCTGTTTGATGCAGTCCCCACTTCCCTTGCTAGAGGAACCACATGTAGTCCAAGCTGCCCACCTGCTACATCTTTGTAGGGGGCACATTCAGAATCTTAAGTGTTATCAAGAGACAGTGAATTAAATGCTCTGACTTTTTAAAGTGTTCATTTTCTTTTGGTTATTATTAAGAAAAACTTAAATTGCCATTCTTACACTGGAAAAGGTAATATATGTCTTTCATAGTATTGAGAATAGAGAAATAATGAAACTAGAAATGTATGGTGCATATGGAGACCACTTTCAAAGTTTGTAACTAGTTTCTTAAAAGTCTGAAGACTGACAGAAATACAAACATCCTCTCTTTCCCACAGAGAGCTTGTTTTACGTGTCATGCACAGTCTCTTAAACATTCGTGCTGGGGCGAGCAGAGCAGCCTTGGATCCAGTTAACCCAGATTTTAATTTTGTTCTTAGTCTCCCACATTAAAGGACAGAGTTTCAGGGCTGATGTCTTAATTTTAACTTCTGTTTCTGTTGTCTCGTGTGTCTTCATTCACCCCCGACCCACTTCTTACAGTCTTACTGCACTGACCCTGACCTTGTACTGGAGTTGAAGAATCTCATCGTGATTTTTGCAGATACATTGCAGGTAGGTGGTAACCTAGCATGTAGTTGGTGGCAATTTTGAGTGTGTGAAGACATAAAAAACAGACTGTGAATTTTATTATGTTTTTGGATTAATGGTAGTAGATCAGTTGTAATAAATGTTTACTTATATATTGATATTTCCCTACCCAGACCTATACTCAACACCTCCCTTGCAGTTTTGAAGCTTGGACAGAGCTCAGAATATACCAGCACCTTTTAAAATACAGGCCATTTCAGTGAGAATCTAGTATTTTTGTAACTTGAAGGAAGGAGGTCATAGCTGGGATTCATAGTGGCATTCACCTGTAATCTCAGCACTTGGGTGGCAGAAGCAGGCAGATCTCCGCGAGTTCAAGGCCAGCCTGGTCTACTGAGCTAGTTTCAGGACAGCCAGGGCACAGAGAAACCTTGTCTCAAAAACCCAACCCTCCCCCAAAAGGAGGCCAGACATGGTGGTGTGTGTCTGTAATCTCTACAGCTGTATGGGGGCTGTAGAAGGAGGATCTTGAATTTGAGACCAGCTTACGGTACATAGGGAGATCTTGGGGTCAGGGTAGGGTAATTACCAACATCTGCAAATTGAGCCGAGGCTTGGTGAGATGGCTCAGCAGGTAAAGGCAAATGCCACCAAGCCTAATGACCTGAGACCCACACTGTGAAAGAAAAAACTGACTCCTGCAAGTTGTCCTCTGACATCCATGTATGTACACACCACACACAAGTAAATAAATAAATACAATAAAAATTAAAGGCACCTATAGTGTAAAAGTATTTCGGAAATGTTAAATGAAGTGAAACATTTCTGTCAGTGCCTTACTCTGAATAAATACATACCATAAGCTTCCAAAGGGACATGGCTATGTAGTATTCCCCTGGACGTGTGACTGAGCAGTGTTCCCCTGTACATGTGACTGTGCAGAATTTCCAGTCATGTCCCTATGTTCAATGCAACATTCTCAGTACATGTGACCTTTGACCTTTTTTTTCTTCCTCTTAGAACATTTTTTTTTAAATCAGTAGTTTCAAAAAAAAAAAAAAAGCTTTGGGGGCTGGAAAGGTCTGTCATCAGTGAAGAGCACATTCTGCCCTTCCAGAGGACATGAGTTTGCTTTACAGCATTCTTGTCAGGTGGCCACAGCTACCTGTAAATCTAGCTCCAGGGACTCTGATGCCTCTGACCCCTGTGGGTACCTGCACACAGATGCTATTCACATGCAGACCTACACATAGTTTTAATAGATAATAAAGATTATGCTTTGGGGAATGCTGGTGTGGCCTATATGCTTTATTGTAAGAGTCTTTGTTTTCTTTCTTCTAAGAGCTAAGGAGAAGACTCCACAACTGTCTTTGTAAATCATTTTATTACCTTTACATTTATTAATTTGAGTGGTTTATTTGATATCATCAGAGTAATGTGGAATGTCTTGATTTTTTTCCCCATAAATTTTGTGATATTTTTATCTCTCATACTGATCTTGCATAAGTTTTATTTTGGGCGTCCTTAATTTTAGGGACCCCTTTGTGAGTAACTGAAGGAAGCTTTGCTTTCCTTGATGATTCGAAGCCTGGCCAGAGTATGTTGTAGGAACCACGGTTCTTTAAGCTCTCGGCAGTCTGCCAGTTGCTTGTTAGGTTCATAATGAAATAAAAAGACGGGACGGGATCACTAAGCACAGAGTATAGCTCAGTTGGCATTCTGCTATAATATGCAAGATTTACTACACTTTAACTAGGAGCATGGGTTTATATTTCAGTGCAAACTCCTCATCTTTTTGTAAGACCCATCACAAACAGTTCTGGGACCAGCGTTTGAGAAATAACCAAACCTAGAGTATTTGATAGCTTCCAAGGAATTCTGTAGAGAATCAAATAAACGTTAAAGGCGACACTTAAGAAATGGAGACATTAGGAAAGCAACAGTGTTGGTCTAAAGTACACCCACCCTTCCTTCCTTCTTACTTCCCTATCTTCCTTCCTTCATTGCTTCTTTTCTTCCTTCCTTCCTTGCTTCCTTCCTACCTTCCTTCCTCCCTCCTTACCTTTCTTCCTTCCTTTGTTTTTACCTACCTACTTTCCTTACTTTCTTCTTTCCTTCCTTCCTCCCTACCTTTCTACCTTCCTTAATTCCTTCCTTCCTTATTTGAGACTGTGTCTTGTTATATAGCCCAGGCTAGCCTCAAATTCCTGTTTTCCTGCCTCTACCTTGAGTGCTGAGGCCATAGATATGTTCTACCTGCCTAGTTCTCCCTAAACTTACTGCTTTGAAATAAGATGGAGGTTAAGTACTAGTGTTTTTATTTGTTTGTTTTAGTTACTCAGAAATTCTTCAATATTTGTTTTTCTGAAAACTAGGTTTATTATTAGGTACCTTTATACTACATTAATGAATGCTATTCTCTTATAGTTACTACTTGAAGGGTCAGGGTATCTTTTTATAAAAAACAAAAGAATGTTTTATAATTTTTAGGTTTTTTTTTTAATTGACACTTTTACTACCATAAGGAACTTTCACTTAAAAAAAATTAATGTTGGGCAGAAGAGAGCGCTCAGAGGTTAAGAGCACCTGTTGCTCTTGGAGAAGGCCCGGGTTAGGCTCTCAGCACTTGCATGGCAGCTTACAGCCATTTTTTCATTCCAGGGCCCTGATGCCATCTTCTGGCCTCTGCATGTCGTGTACACCTGCGAAACACATACACATAAACACAAATAAATAAATCTTCAGTTTTTAGGGAGAATTTAATGTTTTCATAGATTTTAAAATTGTTCTTAGGTGATGTTATGCCTGGCTATAATGTATTTAGATCATATCTATCCCAGACTTTCACCTTCTCCTGGCATCCCTTCTCTACCCCTCCCAGCTCACATGGTGGTCGCCATAGGCGTTGACACCACCACCATCTTCAATCCCTTTTCTTCCTTCTTTTTTTTTCATTCTTTCTTTCCTTCTCTTTCTTATCCACTTCTTTTCTTTCTTCTTTCTTCTTTCTTCTCCTCTCCTCTTCTTCCTCTTCTTCTCCTCTTCTTCCTTCTTCTTTTCTCCTCCTCCTCTTCTTGTCTCCTCCCCCTGCCCCAAGGAAAAACAGGGTTTCTCTGTGTAACCCTGCATGTCTTGGTACTCTCTCTGTAGACCAGGCTTCCCTCAAACTCAGAGGTCTGCCTGTCTCTGCCTCCGGAGTGCTGGGATTGACAGCCTGCACTACCAATGCCAGGCCCTCATTCCTTTCTTTAAAGAGAAGAAATCAGTGTTTTATCATTTAAGACAAAGCTGATAAAATAATATAAAAAGCAAGTTAGCACATTTATAGTCTGTTTGCTTCTTGTCAAGTCAAAAGTAGGTGTTTGTATTATTCATTAACACTTTTCTGGGCACCCATTACATGCTAGAAAATAATTGATGTGTAAAATAGTAGAGGCAGATGTATGGTGAGGTGGATATGAGAGAATGTCTAAGTTTCTTGATGGTGTGGAAAACTAGTATATAAGTGTGAGTGAAGTTCAAATTGTAGTGATGATTGTAGTTTTATTTAGATTAGTGAACATTTGATGTACCTCTTTTTTTCTTTTACTTACCTATTTTTTTTTCCTTTTACTTATCTATTTTTTTCCCTTTGGATCTTAGGGTTATGGTTTTCCAGTCAACCGGCTTTTTGACCTTTTATTTGAAATAAGAGATCAATACAATGAAACATTGCTTAAGAAATGGGCTGGTATTTTCAGGTGGGTCTACGCTGTGGTGCCTTAGTATAATGAAGGTTTGTCAAACACCAATTGATTTTGCATACAGTAATAAGAATGCTCATAGTCAGTTCCTGCTGTGGTAAAAGGCACATGACATTTATAAACGCGATGGCATCAAGCACAGCTACACTGTCGGAACCATCAGAACTTCTCTCCAGAACCGTTGCATCCCAGACAGAAACTCTACCCATTAGACAATAACTCAGTCCTTCTTCCTCCAGCCACATCTTGTCTTTAAATTTGCCTGCTCTAGAATCTCAGTGTAAGTGGGATTGTGGAATGTTTGCTCTTTTGTGTCTGGATCGGATCACTTAGCATATTATCTTTGTGGTTTGTTTACATCATACACAGGCCAGACCTGCATTCCCTCTATATCTAGGTCATATGTGTCTGGCACATTTAAATTGTTTCATTGGCTACTTTAATATTGTTATAAGCAGGATTATGCCTTATGTGAGTACCAGTTTCAGATATTTTGGGGTTTATACTCAGAAGTGGAATACTGGATCATATGATGATTTGTTTTTCATTTCCTTTGCCTTTGACCCTCTGGTAACCACTGTTCTACTCTCTGCTTCTGTGAGCTTGACTTTGTAGGTTCCATACATAAGTAAAGTCATGTGGTAGTTGTCTTCTAAGCCAGGCTTGTTTCATTTAGCTTGATGCCCCCAAGGTTCTTCTGTGCTAGTGCAGAGGATAGAATTCCTTCATTTTTAAGGAAGAATAAGCCATTATGTACATAAACCATATTCTCTTTATCAGTCCGTCCAGCAGAAGCTAAAGCTGACTCCGTATCTGAGCATACTTTAGCTATTGCAGATAATGCTGCAGTGAACATGGGAAGGCAGATAGCTTGTCACTACAGTAATTTCATGTCCTCTGGACAGATGCACTGTGGTGGGACTGCTGGCTCATGTGTTTTAGTTTTAGTTCTTTTCTTACTGTTTGTCCTCCATATTCTTTTCTATAATGGTAGTGTTAATTTCTGTTTCCACCAAAGGAGCACAAGAATTTCTTTTTCTCCACATCCTTATCAACACATACACGCCTTTCTTTTTCCAATGATAGCTGTTCTAATAGGCTTGAGATGATATCTCATTGTGTTTTAAATTTGGTGGTTTGTGATACTGAACAGCTTCCTATGCCTGTTCTTTTGCCATTTGAGCGTCCTTGGACTATGTATGTCCTTGCTTATTTTTAATCTGGTGATTTATTTTCTTGCTGTTGAGTTCTTTGCATTCCCTATTTTTAATGTTCATCCCTTATCAGACATATTGGATGTATATTAGGGATTGAACTCAGGCATCAGCTTGATAGCAAAGCTGAGATGCTTGTGACTCAGAGCGTCACTTCCTTTTTAAGCCCAGTGGCTTAAACCAGTTAGTCATGTGGCCCTGTCGAACTGCAGGAGGTTTGCACAGGTGAGCACATAGAGATCCTTTCTAGTCACAGCATCTGAGGCTGAGTAATAATCACATTGCCCTGAGCTTCAAGGGCTTTTCTTCAGAATGTACCATCTTGAGAGGTGTCCTAGACGGGAAAGTTAGGAGTGAGGTTCTGCGAGGACACTGGACACCAACAGTGAGGGACCAGACCTATTTGGTACTGGATTATACGATTCTGAATGATGAGGGGTTTCCTATTGTGACTTTTAGTTGACAAAACAAACCAAACTGTAGGAACTGTTCTTGTTTTTGTTTTAAAGATGCTGTTTTACAAATATGGCACAATAATAAGATTTCAGTCTTTCTTGTTTAACAGGGACATTTTTGAAGAGGATAATTACAGCCCCATCCCCATTGCCAGTGAAGAAGAGTATAAAGTCATCATCAGTAAATTTCCCTTTCAAGATCCAGACCTTGAAAAGGTACAAGTTAAGTTTTCACTTAAAGACAAGAAAAAAAAAACAAATCATTGTATTAGTATTATATAAATTTTATATAAAATTATGGTGCAAAATTAACATTGTAAGTTGAGAATGACTTCTTTTGGGTGGCAGGGTTTTTATTGTTTGTTTGTTTCCGTTTGAAAAAAACACAATTATATTGTAACCTTTATAGATGCTATCTTTTTTCCATTGTATGGTTTTGGCATCTTTGTCAAAAATCAGGTGTCCGTAAGTGTGTGGGTTTATTTCTGGGTCTTCTGTTCGATTCCATTGATCCACCATTCTGTTTCTATGCCAGTACCATGCAGTTTTTATAACTGTTGCTCTATAGTACAGCTTGAGATCAGGGATGGAGATACCTCCAGAAGATCTTTTATTGTAGAGGATTGTTTTAGCAATTCTCGGTTTCTTGTTATTCCATACGAATATAGATAGATTCTGTTATTGTCACTACTACTGTGACTATTTTGATGACGTAGGAACTTTGTTGGTGGTCTGGGGATACCAGAAACAGTTGTCGCAAATGTGAGGTGGGTCCCCAGGGCAAGTGATACCTGTGTTGTGTGCATTCCACAGTCTGTGTTAGGTGCCGAGTACACTGTAGTAGCAGGAGTACTGGGTTTCTATTGCAGTGATAAAACACCGTGACCCTAATTCACTGTGCATCTACTTCACAGTCCCTCATAGAAGAAAGTCGGGGCGGGAGCGCAAGCAGGGCAGGACCTGCAGGCAGGAGCTGATGCTGTGGCCACAGAGGGGTTCTGCTCACTGGCTTCCCCTCATGGCTTGTTCAGCCTGCTCTCGTGTAGAGCCCAGAATCACCAGTCCAGGAGTGGCACCACCTCTAGTGAGCTGGGCCCGCCCCCGTCAATCGCCAGTCAAGAAAATGCACCGTAGGCTTGGCCACAGGCCAGTCTGATGGGGAAGCGTTTTTTCTGTTGAGGCCCACTCTTCCAAAATGTCAAGTTAACATTAAAAGCAGCCAGCACAAGTATGCTCTAGGGAGAGAATGTCTTTGACATGTTTGTCACTGTGAAAGATCTTATTTTTGTGGCTTAAAAAAAAAGAGGTAAATTGGGTACTGAAGAGGGTTTTGTGGTAAAGGGCATGCGGCACAATCATGCACAGCTGGTTCTAGATCCCATCACCCATGTCAAAGCCAAAGGCAGACATTTCCTTGGGTATTTGTGCCCCAGCTGGAAGGCAAATGCAGGCAGATCCCAGGGGCTCTCTTGCTAGCCAGTCTAGCTGAAACTGTTTCAGAAAAGAAGGTGGAGACTAAAAGAGGAAGACACTTGACATTGACCTCTGGCCTCCAAACACAAATGCACAGGAATATGCATACACAGACTTGTACACACACACAATCTTCTATACAAGTTTATTTAGATTAAATGCTAGAAACGTGAAAGTAGCAGCTACTTGTCGATTTCTTCTAGAAGAAGGAATATGCAGTGCAGAGTCAAAATAACAAAAGTAAGCTACTTTGGAAAACATGAGTGCATATGTGTATGCGCACATGCCCACAGACATGCATAGTCACACACACTCTTTCTCTGAGGAGAATCCGGTCTCAAAGGAAAAGAATATTATACTTTGCAACAGAGGTGGAAAGTGGGATTGATTCTCAAGGCTGTCCTTTGACCTTAACCGGGAATGCATGGTCTTCATGCTTTTGTAAACATGCACACATATGAACATGCACATACCTCTCACATACACAATCCAAAAAAGAATATCATATTTTGTATAACAATCACTTTTCAATTTTTATTTTTGTCTTTGTTTTTCCAGCCCTTTGTGATTTATGTGGGATAAAGCTGTAAGTCGTAGCAATAATCAAAGAATGGCTGAGTACAAGAACTAGAGCAGGTAGAGAAATTGGAGGACAGCCAGGGTTGGGCAGGAGGGAGGAGAGATCATTTCAGAAGGAAAAGGGGCCAACCGTACCAGGTCTTCAGAGAAGCCAGGGAAAAGGGAGACACCGCGCCACTGGACGTAACGAGGGAGTCGGTGGTGATTAATGAGGGCGCACTGACGGACATAGCAAGGCTTCGATAAATACGAAGGTGGAAGTGTAGCTTAAACGTCTTAAAGTGTGAGACATAAGAGGCTTTGGGGTTAAAATCTTGGAGGGATTTCCCTTCTTGGAGATTGCAAATGTTCTAGAGAAGTTTGGCTGATGAAAGAGTTTGGAAGTAAATCATTGCTCCCTACCAGTGTTTGTTGGTAAAGTGATCAGAAAACTTCTGTAAAGTATATTCTGAAACTTGGGATAACTCTTAATTGGAGTCCCACCTTCAGTGAAGCTTAAGTGAATGGGAATCTCACTGTTACTAAGAAGGCTCAGTAGGTGAGAGTGCTTGCTGCACAGACATGAGGACCTGAATTCGGATCCCCAAGTGCTCACTTAAAGCCAACTGAAGCTGTGTGCCTGTGACTGTGCTGCTAGGTACAGAGGCAGGAGGATTGCCGGCTGCCGGCCTCGCTTCAGATTCGGCAGGAGAATCCTCCTCAAGGGACTAAGGTGAAGAGTAATGGAGCGGGGTACTTGCTCTGCTCTTTTGGCCTCTGCGCGTTAGACACACCTGCGTGTATATATATATATATATATGCTGTACACCCCACATGTACACGCTCCACGTATGTGCACGTACACATCAGAACAACATAGAGCAAAGGAAGGGAGCAGACAGGAGACATCGCCTGCATCGTGCTTACGTTACCAGAGCACAAAGCAATGTTGACAGGCTCATCCTGTGCTTGATTCTGTGATCTGTGCAAATGGCTGTGGGTTTTGTTTGTTTGTTTGTTTCTTTTTCTAGACAGAATTTCCCTATGTTGCCCTGGCTGTCCTGGAACTTGTTCTGTAGCCCTGGCTGGCTTCGAACTCAGAGATCCTCTTGCCTCTGCATCCTGAGGGGGCGGATTAGAGGCATGTGCCCCCACCACTCATCAATGGCTGTGCTTTAAAAGAAAAGAAAAATTCTGGATTTGTCTGAAATTAAAAATAAGCTGGACATGTCTGTAATATGAACCCTTGGGAAGCAAAATCAGGACCACAGGTTATAAGCCAGCCAGGCTACCTAGGGAGATCCTGTCTCAGAACTGCTAGCTAAGTAACTAACTAGCTAAATAGGTGAATATTATAAAAAAAACACATATAAAAATAATATAGAAATATAACCATAGACTTTTATGCAATTATTTACATGGAATTGTGAAATCATCTTAATACTTTACCTTTATAAGAGACTAGAATGTCATTTTCTAAAGAAACACATCCCAACAACAGTACTAACTTTCTCTTTTTACAGCAATCTTTCCCAAAGAAGTTTCCCATGTCCCAGTCAGTGCCTCTTGTTTATACGCAAGTTAGAGAATTTATTTATGCCAGCCTTAAATTTTCAGAGTCGTTACACCGAAGGTAAGCTCACTAATGCGAAACCTGCCTGTCATATGCTGTTAGAAAACATTAACCCTTTATTTACAGACCCTGACCCTCTGGTGGACTGTCATCTCACTGGAAAGGCTTTTGAGTTGTGTTAACACTTGATTGCTCTAACTCTATTTTATATTTCTCTGACTTTTTGTAATATTAATAATAAGACATATGACAGATTATTTGACAGGAAAGTTCTTCACCTTCAGCATCTAGATTTAACAATATTAAATATTTTCATATATCCTTTGCCTATTTATTATTAGTAGCAGTATTTCCTTTGGGTAGAGATGTTTTGCCTGCATCTACATCTTTGCATATGTGCATGTCTAGTGCCTAAGAAGGCCAGAAGAGGGCATCAACTCCCTGGAACTGGAGTTCCTTTCAGTTGTGAGCCACTATTTGGGTGCTGGGACTCAAGAGTGCCCTGTTGGGGCAGACATTGATCTTAACTGCCCACCTGTCACTCCAGCCCCTTTGTCTATTTTTTATTAGACATTTGAAAGAACATTTCAGAAGTAATGACCTTTTCGCCTTAAATATTTAGCACTCATTCCACCATTGCACACCACCCCAGTGGTACAAATTACTCTCAAAACTACAGATGCTAAATCTGAAATATTAATCACTTTAATATTTTATAAATTGCTTATTTATACAATTTGAATGTTCTTACAGATACTTGTAACTAAGCTAAATGTTGATTCCTGAGGTACAGAAGTTCATACTCAATTAACATACTATTTAAATTTTTTTTTGGAAAATTCACGTTTGTTTAATTAATTAATTAACTTATTTATTTATTCATTTTACATCCTGGTCTTAACCCCATCCCTCCTCACCTTCCATTCCCACAGTACCTCTCTCTCTCCCCTCCCCTATTCCTCAGACAAGGGGAACCCTCCCTCCTACCCACTCTAGCTCATCAAGTCATATCAGAGCTGATTATGTCCTCTTCCCCTGTGGCCTGGCAAGGCAGTCCTTCCAGGGGGAAATAATTGAAAAATTGGCAAGAGAGTATATGTCAGATTAACATACTATTAACTTTGGAGAAAGTATAGAAATTTAACATTTTGGTATTAGCTTTTCTATAAAGGCTGATACAAATTTACCCATATTGAAGGCAGAAGTTCTAATTGGATAATTTTGGCATTCCTTGCTGCCAACTCTTTGTCTACAATCGGCCCTGCTTAGAGACATTTTTGGTCGTCACAGCTATGGGTAGGAGTGCTACTTTGAATTATCAGGTAGGGAGCAGAGATGCTTCAGAACGTAGCACACTTCACTGCTTTGGCATGTGTGTGACCTCATATGTGCTAGCAAGCACTACTGTGGGACACCCCTAGTCTATATGTGTGCCTTCATATGTGCTAGGCAAGCACTTTACTGTGGCACACCCCTGGTCTCTCAATTTGTATTTTAAAAGTAACTTTTAGCTATGATTGTGTGTAAAGCACCTTACAAGGCAACTGTTCTACAGTGGAATTATAATAATGCTTTGTACAAATTATCTCATGATTTTCTATCTTGATTGGTATATTTAAATTGTGTCATAAATGAATGTTCTGCTTTATGGGGAATGATCCCTTTTAAAATAAAATTGACATTTGTAGTTTAATGACTTATCGACATTTGTAAAAGGTAAACATATGTATGTATATGTAAAGATACATGATTTATATATGATATAAAAGATAGGACTTGGAAAAATTACTTTGGTAAGTTATGTTAACTTATTGAGAGTGTTGACTAATTATGCTCTTGGAAAGAATATAACATTTATCAACATTTGTTAACATTTGTTTTTAGCTCAACAGAAATAGATGATATGCTTAGGAAATCAACCAACCTGCTGCTGACCAGAATTCTGAGTAGCTGTTTACTGAACCTTATTAGAAAACCTCATATAGGTTTGACAGAGGTAAGAAAAAAAATTATAACTAAATGTTTTACTATTGGCAAGAATTGGGGCCAAAAAGATGGTTCAGAGGAAGAGCATATAACTGCTCTTTTTGCTTTCCTTTTTTTTTTTTTTCCTGTTATTTTGAGATAGGGTTTCTCTGTGTAGCCTTTGCTGTCCTGGACTCACTGTGTAGACCAGGGTGGCCTTGAACTCACAGAAATCCTCCTGCCCCTGCCTCCCTGAGTGCTGAGATTACAGGCATGGGCCATTGCACTCGGCTGCATACACTGCTTTTGCAGAGGACCTGGGTAGATTTCCAGCGTACACATGGTAGCTCATAACTATCTATCACAGTTTCGGGGAGCTTCTTCTGGCCTCCGTGGGACCCAGCATGCATTTGTTGCACAGACACACAGGGAGGCAAAACGCCCATACACATAAAATAACAAAAAAGTATAAATTGTTGTGAAGTAGTATCCTGTAGACTTTGCTTTGTATTTAAATTTTATTAATGCAAGCAGACTTTCAAAAAGCAAGAGCGTTGATTAATAAATGTGTGAGAGGAGCTAGAGAGATAGGGAGGTGGCTAAGAGCACTTGCTGTTCTTGGGGAAGACCAGGTTCGTTTCCCAGGCATCCACGTAGCTCTAACAACATCCGTAGCTCCAGATCCAGGAGATCTGATATCCTCTTTGGGCTTATGGTATGCAAACCTACACTTAAACAAGACACACATATAAAATAAAATCAGAAACTTTAAGAAAAGAAACGAGGAAAGAGTTTACACAGGAGAGTGGATAGTTGGAGGCTATCTACTGTCCCTAGGTATCTACCACTAGGGCATAGACCACAGACTTTGCACAGACACTCTCAACCGTCATTTCGTACTTGTTTAGCGTATGGAATCTACAAATTGCTGTGGCAGGTCATTTGGAAGTAATTGGCTGTGCACTCCTAGAACATACGTGCTTTTTAAAACAACGCCCGTGCTCATAAGCAACATTTATGGCAGACTTTTGAAATCAGCTGTATCCTGTTTTGCTATAGTTACGCAGATAGAGTAGTGAAGGCTGGAAGAGTGGTTTAGTTGTTAAGACTCAGTGGTCCCGCCAGGCCTGACTGGTCAATTCACGGTGGCTTTCCTGTATTCCAGCTGGTGCAGATCATCATAAACACAGCACACCTGGAACACGCTTGCAAGTATCTGGAGGACTTCATAACTAATATCACAAATATTTCCCAAGACACCGTTCACACCACAAGGCTTTATGGACTTTCTACTTTTAAGGTATATACAGTCTGACCAAAAGTTTCCATTCAGTTGTCGTAAGAGAACTTTAAGAAATGAGAGATAATTTTACTTTATTCTACGCGTTGGGCATTGGCGATAATTGTTGCCCATAGTGGTGATCAGTTGTGAGTAGGTGCTCGTGGCAATTGAAGTGTCTTATTTAAATATTTTAACAAGATTTTCTGCTATATAGTTTGTTCATGTTTTGACAACAAATGGCAGCACTGAGTTAGACTAACTGAATTCCCAGTTACTGTCTCTTAGTTAAATAATTGTATATGATTATGTGTGGTTGGAAATTAAAAATGAACTATGAGGTTTGCTTTTTGGTTCTGCTCTGAAGAAAAATAAGTGCACGTCTTCCTTCTGTCCAGATGGAAGAGTTCTCTTTGTTTGAGACCATGGAATGCGGCATTAATGGTGATTGAGGAGGAATGCAAGATTAAGTAATTTCGCCTGTTTTTTTTTTTTTTTTTTTTTAATAATCTCTTTTCTTACTCAATGAATGTTGAGCCATAAATGAGGCAGTGGCTGAGGTAGCTTTCTGTTGCTGCGCTACATCCCTGACAACCAGTTAAAGCAGTGAAGGCTTTTTCGGTCCACAAGTTTCAGCCCAAGGCTCCTTGGCTTCATTGCTTTGGGCTTGTGATGAGGCCAGGCACAGTGGTGATCCGTGGTGGTGCAGAGAGGCTCAGACCCACGGCAGCTGGAGCGCAGTTCCGTGATGCCAGGCTTCCTCCGCTCTTGTCTCCTCGGCGTCTCTAGGCTGTTGACACCTTCACTCAGGGAAGTTCTTCCCCGACTCATATGCTCTTCTGTGCTAGATGACATCAAGCACGGGGACCTGAGCTCAGATCCCCAGAACCCACATGAAGCTGGATGCAGCGATGCGTGCCTAATCCCAGCACGTCTACAGTGAGGGCAGAGACAGACAAAGCCTCAGAGGCTCATGGGCCTGCCTGTCCTCGGAGACTGCTTTGTTGCTGTGAACACCAGGCTTGCTGTCTTTGCTTCCTGTGTCTGTGTAGGAACTCTGGGATTGCACATGTGTGCTGTGGCACCCACTCTATGTGAGTTCTAGGGACATGAACTCAGGTCCTCATGCTTGCAGATCAAGTAGAGGCATCTTCCTGGCCTTTAAAATCCATGATTTAAGTTGGCTCCTTTTTCTCTGTCACATTCCTTCTCTCATAACTGAATATTGAGATTTATTGTGTTGTCCTACTCTATTTCCCCTCTTTCTTTAGCATAGTGGTTCCATTAGATAATGAATTCCATTAATTCAATTTAGAAAGGTGAGAATCCAGATCGAATGGTTTATTGGCATAATTGTTTCTTGAGTCAGAGTGAAAACGGCTAAGGAGGACACTTTTGTGCTGGTCTCAACCTTGCCCTCATTTCTATTTAGGTCTCCAGTAGGTCACAGAACTGTTGCTTTCGCTCTAAAGCAGCGGTTCCCAACGTGTGGGTCCCTCTGATGGTCGAATGACCATTTCACAGAGATTGCATTTCAGATATTTACATTACCATTCATAGCAATAACAAAATTACAGCTATGGAGTAGCAAGAAAATTAATGTTTATGGTTGGGGATCACCACAACATGAGGACCTGTATTCAAGGTTCGCAGCATTAGGAAGGTTGAGAACGCTGCTCTAGACAAAAATTAATGTAACCTTTTTTGTCCTTAAGAGTTTGTGAGTGTTTCAAGTGAGATATTAACATTAGCAGAAAAATGACAAGAAAAACAACTAAAACTTTATTAAACAATAATAGGTCTAGGTGTGCTAGCCTGTACGTGTAGTTCTGACTGTGTGGGGCGTGGAGGCAGGAGGATCGTTTGAGCCCAGGAATTGAAGACTAACTTGGACAACAAATCAAGGCCCATTTCTTTTTTTTTTTTTTTTCTTCTAGGTGCAAGCGTAAAATTAATCAGTTATTTTATTCTAAGCTTGCTCCCCCACTGTTGTATACAAAAATTGTATTTTTTTTTATTAATTACACTTTATTCATTTTGTATCCCCCCATAAGCCCCTCCCTCCTCCCCTGCCGATCCCACCCTCCCTCCCCTTTCTGCATGCATGCCACTCCCCAAGTCCACTGATAGGGGAGGTTCTCCTCTTCTTTCTGATCTTAAAAAAAAAAAAAAAAAAAAGAATCCACACTGCATGGTGACCAAGTATCTCTTCTAGGCTCTCTCCTGGTTAGTAGAATGGCTTCCTGGCCACAGCGCCAGACCTATGCTCAGCTGTTCCAGCTTCTCTGTCGGCAAGATGGAGGTTAATGATCAGCTTTGCCTCATCAGGATCCATCTTTGGAGCCAACTCCAGGTCAGCCCTGCCCAAACTCAAGGCTGTGGTTGGAGACAGGCTGATCTTCCTTTCCAAGAAGGAACAACAGAGGATAGGAAGTAGAGGGTGTTTACTAGCAGTGTGTAG
This sequence comes from Psammomys obesus, assembly GCF_907164565.1. Classification (NCBI taxonomy): domain Eukaryota; kingdom Metazoa; phylum Chordata; class Mammalia; order Rodentia; family Muridae; genus Psammomys; species Psammomys obesus. Next base: position 1,280,231 of record NW_026592510.1, on the reverse strand, counting down.
CCATTACAACTTAGCTTTCATTCGGAACCCACGTGCTCCAGTTCAGGAGCTGCGGGAGCTTCTGTGGGTGAAGCAGCTCCTCAGGCGGTTGAGAAGCGCTGGTAATAGCTGGAGAGCTCTTCCAGGCATGGAAATAGAAGCTGGCACAGGATGCTGGATACATTTCTGCCCCTAGAGGGCACTGTTTCTCTAACAAGCAAAGGGGGAAAATGTTATTTTATAAGCTGAATCTTTACATTTTAATGAAGAGTGTACCGTTGTGCGTCCTTTCAGGCAGGCCAGGGGCACATCCCAGTGATTTTACTTGTCTGGATTATAAATTGTGTAGACCTGGTGCTAAGAGAAGCCCTTTAAATGGGTCCTTACTGCTCCTGCTCAGAAGCGCTGGCTGATTTTTTTTTTTCCTAGTCAGCAGTCACTAGAGTTTTTGCTTAGAGTTCTTTGCTTGCTAATACAGTCTGTGGAAGGCATTAACAAACATCTTGAAATATGCTCTTCCCTTAATTTAAAAGAAGTCTTGAGAAAAATTTGTCTTAACCTAGACCGTTTATAGGAAAAGCAGATCTTCCAAAGGTCAGCCTAGAAACGTAGGTTAAACACCAATGTTCTTGACAGGAGCAGTGACGAAAATGATGGATTTTTATATTCTCCGCTTCATTTTGCTTAGTTTCTTTCCAAAAAACAAAATGAAACAACAAACTAGTGTAATCTGGATCACTTTTTCTCTGAGCGTTAAGTCCAGAAAAACACAGTTTTTGTTTGAAACGAAGTCATACTGTGTAGCCCTGGCTCACCTGGAACTTGCTGTGTAGATAGGTTGGCCTGTCAGATCTGCCCACCTCTGCCTCCCAGAGCTGGGGTTAAAGGCTTGCACCGCCATGCCTAGCCCCAGAAAACGCTTCTGATTACTTCATTTGAGTAGAATGTAAGTGATTTTATTGTCATTACATATTTTCTGGTTTCAGATTAAAACTTACTTTTTCCCTCATGACTTGCAAATGTCTAGATATTTGTTTCTTCAACTTTTGATCAATATTTTAATCATCCCATATTTAAAAATTTCAAGAGAATGTGAGTTAATAACCTTCTTTGTTTTATTGTTATAAATCTATATAGTTAAGAAATGGAAACACAACATTAATTTTAAAGCTAGATTTAAAGTAAGCTCTTAAAAGAATAGCATTTTTAAATAAAATTTTTAGCTTGGAGGAGCCCCTAAGAGTTGCATTCTAAGTTTTTGTGCATGGCATTACCACTCAGTGTCCGGTCACTGGTCTCTACAGTCAAGGATAAGAAAGAACATTTTGCTGCTCTGTTTCCTTTCTCTTCTTGCCTGCATTAAGAGCAGCCCAGACAAGGAAGGGCAGCAGGGACAGGAGCATGAGTGTGTGTATGGAAAGAAGTAGAAGACACAAATAAGGTGTTCCTTTGCCCAGCGATAGCGGGAGTGCCTGGAGGGCCTGTGAGGTCCCGAGCGCTACGCCTCCGACGGTGCAGTGGCGGTGTTGCCTGTAGTTCTGTATCGTTGTATAACATAGTTCTGACCTGCGTCAGTCTGCTTCGATCCAGGAAAGGTGACGAGCCAGGAAAGAAGGGGCTGGCTGCGAACCCCGGGGCAAAGTGCCAAGTGCCAAGCACTTTTATGTTGCTCTGAGAAACTGACTTAGAAGCGGTCTCATTTAGGTGAGCCACGGTGTGGTTCTGCGGGCTGGTGAACGCCTACCATTCCCTAAGGCAGCCAGGAAGCTAAGGGGGTGTGTGTTCCTGTATGGCCAACACATTAAACAAGACTCAGTGTCCTGTTTCTAGTGCCTCGTTCCTGAGGATGTGAACTCTGCTTAGCCTTTAAACATCTTTTCACGATTTTAGGAAGTGACGTGTGGCCAGCTATTGAGTGGCATGTCCTGGAGATTTGTGTTAGGTCTGGTTGCTTTATCTTGCTCATCATCTACTTCTTCCGTCTGCTGCTGAGCCTTTCTAATGACTCTTTCCCGCTCCATTTAATACATTTCAGTATAGTTTCTACTTATTGACGCGTTTTTCTCATTTTTCTAAAAAAAAAAATTTGAGGTTTCCTTTTGCTCTTTAGACACATTTTGAATAGTTGATGTGAAGTTTTGTCTTGTAAGTCTAGTAACTGGGCTTCCTCAAAGACTCTTCTATTGATTGCTTTTCCTTCCTTAGGGAGGTCATGTTGTCCTCTCTATTGCATGATTTGTAGTTCTTGTTGATAAGCAGACCTTTAAAATGATGTAATGTGGCAGCTTTGGAAATGAGTACCTCATTGACCCAGGGTTTGTTGTTTCATTGTTTTCTTATTTATTTATTTTCTTAATATTTATTTTTATTTTTATCTACATTGGTGTTTTGCCTGTATGTATGTCTATCTGAGAGTGTCAAATTCCTTCAAACTGGAGTTGCAGACAGTTATGAACTGCTGGAAATTGAACCCCTGCACTCTGGAAGAGCAGCCAGTGTTCTTAACCACTGAGCTTTCTCTCCAGCCCCACTTCATTGTTTTCTAAGTTTTCCGGACTTGATTTGCAAAGTCTGTTTTCATAGACACAGATTTCCCTGAAAGCCAAGAATCACTAAATCCCTGCCTTTTGCAAGAGATTCTGTTTGTATGCAGGGGTATGCTGTAAACATGGAGACAGAAGTTAAGAATTCTGCCTTAGCTCTCATTTCCTGCTTGTACAAGCTTCAAGGTTAGTCATACAAGAGAGCTTAGACTCTCTCGGACCTTTTGTGAACACGTATGCCATCCCAGAGATGCTCATGGCTTTCTAATTTTCCGAGAATATGTTGCAGTTTTTTTGTGGTTGTTGTGTGTTTGTGTTAATTTTTTTTTTTTTTTTTTCAGACAGGATCTCACTATGTATCCTTGGCTGACCTGGAACTCGTGGAGATCTGCTTGTTCTGCCTCCTGAATGCTGGGGTTTAAAAGTGTGGGTCTCCAAGTCCAGCCTATGTTTTAAAAAGATGTGTCTGGACATGTTATTTTCCAATATTTACTTTTTCATTTTTGGTTAACCATTTATGGGTTACAACTATAATCTAACATTGCAGGTATCATCTTTAAAAAAAAGAAAGAAAGAAAAGAAGCCCCTAATTGTTTTGATAATACATGAGGAAAGGCATTTTTGCACTGGAGAAACTCTAACTTAGGTTAAATGAAGATGATAAAGATATCTCTGAAAATGTGGCTGGAGTCTTTTTGCCACAATAAGCAATGTATTTACATTCTTTTAGGAGTCTGTTTTCATGTATTTACACTGTATTGGGTATTATAAATAATACAGAGATGACAAAGTATATAGGAGAATGTACATAAGTTATAAGTGCTATACTGTCTTATAAGGGACCTGAATTTATTATTTGTAATGGGAGGAAGATTCTGGAACCAATCCTCCCCCCGCACCCCAACACACAATGGTCCACTTTCTCTGTGATAGTCCAGCTTACTTTTCCTTAGTGAATCTGTGTGGTCTCTGCGTTCTCAGCAACCTCTGCTTTGAGGCTTCTGATCCTATGAACTGTTAGGAGAACAAGTTAGGGGTTCATATGTTACAAAACAACCGGTCCTGTGATGATTAGTATTGTCAGCTGGAGAGAATCTAGGTTCATCTGGGAGATGGCCCTGGTGAGCTTGTCTGTGGGGACTGAGGAAGAGCCTGTGGTGGCACTTTTGTCTGGCTGGGGTCTGGGATCAT